>NC_058519.1:405797098-406099077 GCF_904849725.1 Hordeum vulgare subsp. vulgare | reverse complement strand
ATATTTGAAAATTTGAAACATAGACAAATTATATGTTTTTAAAAACTACAGGAAATTTGTGAGCTACTGGAAAAATAATAACTATCATTGGACTTCGGGATAAAAAGTTATGGCCAAAACAAAACAGAAACTTTGCTGTTTTTGGAACTAAACAGAAAAAAATACAACAATTGTTACAGACTACGTGGCAGTCCCTGATTGGCTAAGGGGTGTTTGCTGCATAGACTAAAGAGCGGATGGCTGCTAAATAAGAAAGATGCTTCGGTTCACTTAACTGATGGACCGGTTCTTTTTAGAAAACCGAAGGGGTAAGTACTTCCTAATCTACACCGTGGGATCTAGATCTAACGGTAAAACTAAAAAACAAAACAAGTAAAAGAAAAAAAAGAAAGGAGGGAGGGGCCTTACCGTGGTGGAGTTGCTCCCGTGGCTGGAGCCTTCTCCAGCGAGGGGGGGGCTGCGCCGGCGGGGAAAGGGCACTCCGGCGAGGGGGTGGGGTGGCAGGGGGGCGGTGGGGCTCCAGGGAGGGAGGGAGGCGAGGTGGAGGGAGGGCTGCAGGGGGGCGAGGTGGGAAGCTGCTGGCGGTGCTGCTGCTCGCTGGTTCCAGGGAGGGCGAGGCTTGCAGGGCGACGGGGTGGGGAGGGGTGGCGGTGGAGGGGGCCGAAAGGGTGGGGAGGGGTGTAGCAGGGTGGAGTGGGCTCGGCAGGGAGGGGTGGGTGCAGGGGGCGACGGTGGGGAGCTCCTGTGAGTTTTCTGGTCCCGACTCCGGTGAGATGGCGCGCGAGCTAGAGGCGAGGAGAGGCGGCGGTTTCAACGGGAATGGAACGAGGGGGCCATGGGGGTTCTTATAGAGGCGACGGGAGGTGCTAGGAGGGAAAGGATTTCGCGAATCCCGGAGGTGGGGATCTTCTGTCCATGGAAGGAAAACTTCCTGTGACGTGAGGGAGAGAGGACGAAGAAGATGATCTTCTTGGGCCAGTGGAAGGAAATTCTTAATGGGCCACCTGGAGTTTCCTAATAAAAACGATTCCTTTCCTATTTCTAAAACTAGGAAACTAAAACGATAAAAAGGAAATCAAATCAATTCGGAATAAAGAGTTTCTATATACTAAAATTATCAGAAAAATAAAATATAGATGATGGGCATTTTTCCACGGCAAAAATAAAAACTTCAGAAAAAATTATTTTCACAAAATTGCCTAAAAGGTTTATTTTCTTTTGCAAATAATTTTCAAATGACCCTCTAAGTTTGAGGGTTCAAATAACTTTCAAAATGCCCGTGGGTTCGAGGGTCATGTTCCTCCTCTCTAGAATGTATTTCCCGGCATTGCTTGCACGAAGAAAACGAATGGAAATGCAAAAGAATTCTATGCAAATATCTCCGTTCAAATTCGTTGTAGTTGAAGAAGTCATGTCATCTTCTCTCTTTGCTTTTAAAAGATTGAATTTGAATTCATCGGAGAAGGGGAAAGTCATTTTATTCCCTCTCATTCAAAAGTTTCAAATTTCACACAAGTTTCAATCACTCAGGCAACCAACAAAGAATCTAATAATAATTATATTAACATTCCAAAATTTGGGATGTTACAAACCTAACACACTTAAAATGAATCTCGTCCTCGAGATTCGAAGAGGCTAGAAAGAAAGGTTAGGGTTTGGGGCTCTTCTAACAAATCCAACTTTCAGCAATGTGGGATGCTACCACACTTAAAATGAGTGCTACTGGTCCCTTAAGATTTTAACAAACCTCTGGGGTTTTTTCGCATCTGACTCCTCACAGTCTTCATGTCTTCCGCTATATTCATAACTTTTCCATTAAAACGAGGGTCCTTCTGTTGATATAAGCTTCTTCCTTTACTGGGTCTTCTTAACTGGCAGTCTCGTGATCAATTCTAAATAACCTATCGATGATTCTCATGGTGGTCTACCATTAGTGGCTATCCTGCAGAGAGAAGGGTCTTGGTTTCATTCTCACCGTAAAATTTCCTACGCGTGACAACAAATGCCATGTACTTGGGGCTTTCCTAGTACCATTCTAAGGCTTAAACAGAAGCTTCAAAGAACGTCGTCTCTCTATATGGGTAAGTCTCTCAGATTTACCATTCCGAATAGCAAGATAAATGATAAGAGTAAGTCGTCATGGTGATCAATCCATTCCGCACCCAAATCATTTCTCTGTATAAGGTTTAGCGAATCTTGCATTCTAACACTTGGGCATCCTCACAAGCGTTGGAGAATTTCTCTTGCCCATGAACGAAGTTCGGATAATCCATTGGTTCTGCAAGCTGAACAAAACATCTATCGTATCTTCACAACTCTCAGGTTTTTCGTATGCTTCTAAGAAAACGTTTGCTGATCCATCATAGCTTCTTCCATAAATCATATTCATTTCATAATCAATCCTTTATTACATCCCTGCTTTCTTAAAAATTCTAACTCAAAAGTAATTTATTACAAATGCTGCCATCCACATTGTTCGGTATGGTCAAGCATTTCTGCCAACTTTATTCATCTGTTTTTCTTGGGGGTACTTTAGTTCCACTCGAAATTTCCAATGTGCTCCTTGAAATCATCCATCTTTTGCTTCATCATGGTGGTCATGAGCTTTATCTCCATCATCTCTGCACGTACTTCACTCAGGTATTCCTGGTACATTCCTACTCAGTGGATCCTGTGGGTTTACCGATTACTACCACACTTAAATGAATTATACTCATGCCTGCATAGAGCATATTTTCTCATATCCTCATAATTGTTCAGAGATCTTTGCTCATAGAGAAACAACGCATACAGTTTCAACATAGACAATCATGAGACAATAAATTCCATTTATTCATGATGTTATTACAATCTCAGGGACTTCTGTTACAAAAATTTCACTCCATGATCTTATGAAAAACAAGAGTGCTTCGGGTTACACTTATTTCCATGGTCAAACTTAACTACTCCATTCTAGCTTTCTTCCTTTGCGGACAATCGCTAGCAAAATGTCCTGCTTCCTTGCAACGAAAGCAAATGAGTTCTGACAAGTCTCGAGGCTTCTTAGCTTCTGCTTTTGCTCCTTGGATTCCCGGCTTCCTTCCTGAGCACATGTATTTGTGGTGGCCAAATTCCATACACTTGTAACATCTGACATGACTCAGGTCTATATCTGCGGAGATTTGGCTCTTCCAAGGGTACCTTTTTTTCTTTCTGGACTCCTTCATCTTGGCCAGTTCTTCTATTTCAAGTGGATCAAACTCCACTTCTTCCGTCGGGAAGTATCCCAGATACTCTTGGCTTCTCTTCGTGCAGTCCTGTGAATAATGTCCTTCTTCTCCACATGAGTAGCATGCGTTGGAGAAAAATCTGGTCAGACCTTATCCATCAGGGTCTTCAATATTTTCGTTCATCACAGGTTCTTCTAGAATCTTCTTCTTGAGTGTTTCCTTCACTGCATATTTCTGCTGCTTGACAACTTGTTGCACCTTGGGGTAAATGTGACACTGAGCTGGGTAGTGGGTGGTTCCTTCACACAAGAAACAAGTCACCTGAGTACTTGGGCACTCCTCAGCTAGGTGATTTCCTTCACAATGAGTGCATCCATCCTTGTGTTCTTCCTGGGTGTGTCCTATTTCTCCACAGATCTTGCATGCACAAGTCTTCTCCTTCAGATTATCATAGCACTTCCAAATGAGACGGGATCTTAACAGAGTCCTCTTGAATTCGTCCCAGGTTTCTGCTCCACTAAATCCTTGTATGGCATGATGCATTTTCCACCAGATTGCAGCACTTTGTGTAAAGTACTGAAGAGCGTGTTCCACTTCATACTTACTTGAGATCAAGTTGCTCCCGAAGTGGTTCTCCATGTTCTGAATCCATATCTCAGCTTCTAGCTGGGTCATTGGTCCAGAGACTACAAGTCCAGCTTCATACTCCATTCGGTAGTGTTGAGGTTTTGGGGATGAGACGGGTAAGAGAGGGAGGGAGATACACACAATACAAACAATATTTTTGAGAATAAGTTTTATTTGTGGCCGTCGGAAAACACACACCAACGACGGCTCACAAATCATCGTAACTAACGTGGGTATATAATTGGAGTTTGGACTTCTAATAAACATTGGAACGTTTCGGGGTCTTCGAGTTCTTCGGGTCTTGAGAGTCTACTGTTGGTGCAGCTTCAATTCTTCAATGCATGATGAAATCCTCTTTACTTTGAAGTGGGACTCAGTTGATTCTTCATGAGGTCGAAGGGGTAAGGGGATTGTATAACTATTTGAGGTGAGAGAGAACATTTGATGAAAGCATAAGAGATGAGAAGTGAAAGGTGTTCTCGAAAATAAGATTTTTTTGAGAGATTCTTCCCTAAGGGATTTCCAGTTTCTAGGGTCACGTCCTACAGTCAACATGTGCTCTCATACCATTTCTGTAGCGACCCGACTCAAGACGAGTCAAGCCTCTGTGTTTCTGTGCCATCCCTGGATCAGTATGCTGGCACACACAGTACATCAATGTATATATCAAAGTGCAATCACATGTAAATAGCGTAAAACTGATATATACCTTAAATATTTCAGCGGAAGCAGTCAAGGGAGTGGAGTCCCAATAAACACCAACGGCAAGTTGAGTGTAGACCGTAACCCTGAATCGTACTCTTACTCGTCGAAGAAAAATATCTGCAACATAAGACGTTGCAGCCGTGTAGGTCAGCATATTGAATATGCCGGCAAGTCACATAAGAGAGGTGTGAAAAGTAATCATCTATACTATATGCATATATGGCAGGTGGGGCTATAAGTTTTTAGCGAAAAGCAAGTTTTCTCCTACATCAAGAGAGGGCTAAAAGCAAAATGTTACTACATTGTTGGTTGTTGACGAGATGGTTCCGCCAACCAATTCTCGTACCCGAGTTGTCAATAATTCCCACATCAATATTATTATTTGTGTTGAGAATTTCAGATAACTTCAGTTCCTTTGGCTCAAGTTGTCCATGACCGTGGACACGGCTAATTGATTAGGTTTGAGTACTCTGCAGAGTTTTGCACACGTTCCCCACAAGATTTGATCGCCTCCGTGTATGTCCTCGCACTTCAGGGGGGTTGAAGACCGGATGATCAAAACATGGTCTTTCAACGGGTCCCTCTGAATCCCTGTCGGTGCCCATCCAATCCTACCGTTCTTCTACATCTGCTAGCACCGCCTGTCCAGAGTCGCCGCGTTGTCCAACCAAGCCAGAGCCCATAATGACTTGTGGTTGTGCATGTAAGCCTTGGGTCTTGAAAATATCCGTCCGTCTCTTTGAGCCTGGGTGAAGCTTTCCGCAGGATGTCATGGCCGTCCCCAGCATCCCGGGCATCCACTGGGTTCTCCAGGGAGCCGATCAACCGTCCTTCACCCAGAGTTGCATTGTGTCCGAGGTCTTGAAAATCTTGTCTTAACCGGTCTTGATTATTTAATCAATCTTGCATCACTCGTGTTATGCACTCAACCGAAATCCCGTCTACTCAAGCATAGCAATATGAAATTTGTCATCCCGGGGCCAAGTAACGGGGTTGTTGTGTGCCTACCACATGATACTACAACCTTTACTAAAATTTCCAAGTACCTAAGCAGCATGCAATTGGGCATAGGATGGTAGAACTACGATGCATAAAACATAGGTGATAGTATGATCAAAGTGACTTGCCTGGTGATGTTGACGAAGAAGAATTTCTCGAGAAAATAACTTGATAGACTACTCGTCACTCTCCGATGAAATCTATATAACAAACATATCATTCACATAAGCACTCATGCTAGCAATAATTCTAACAATTAAAACAAAAGAGAGAGAGAGCGAATAAGAATCCGAAAGAAACTTCAAATAAGACTAGGGAGTCTTCTACTACGTCAAACACTAAATGATTTTTGTCGAACAGAAAATAATAACAAGGAACTAAGATATAAGTTTAACTAAGATAAAATAAAGTATTTTTCACAAAACTACTTGAAAGGATTTCCAAACGGGATTTGAAACAATGTGGAAACCAATTGCAAGTTACTAAGGAACTAGAATTGATTTCATGAAAACAAATAAAAATAAAAACTTGTTGCAAAACTACTGTTTATCTAACAGAAACAAAACATAATATTTCTGAAATAACAAAGAAAATATTTTAAAACAAAAGTAGAAAAGGAATTAGCCGAAATCCTAAAAGAGGTGAAACAGAAATTGTTTCACAAGAAACAGTGAGCTAAAATACTCAACAAAATCTGAAATTTTTACCATTGATAAATAAGATCACTAGTGATCAGTACCAAAAGGAATCAAATTAAAAGCTATTTTTAAACTCCTGGAATCGGCAAAACAAGGTTTAAACTAAATCTGATCTAACTTATATCTGAAAATTTCAAACATAGACAAATTATATGTTTTTTAAAAACTACAGGAAATTTGTGAGCTACTGGAAAAAGAATCACTATCATTGGACTTCGGGATCAAAAGTTATGGCCAAAACAAAACAGAAACTTTGCTGTTTTTGGAACTAAACAGAAAAAAATAAAACAATTGCTACAGACTACGTGGCAGTCCATGATTGGCTAAGGGGTGTTTGCTGCATAGACTAAACAGCGGATGGCCGCTAAATAAGAAAGATGCTTCGGTTCACTTAACTGATGGACCGGTTCTTTTTAGAAAACCGAAGGGGTAAGTACTTCCTAATCTACACCGTGGGATCTAGATCTAACGGTAAAACTAAAAAAAACAAGTAAAAGAAAAAAAAGGAGGGAGGGGCCTTACCATGGTGGACTTGCTCCCGTGGCTGGAGCCTTCTCCAGCGAGAGGGGGGCTGCGCCGGCGGGGAAAGGGCACTCCGGCGAGGGGGTGGGGTGGCAGGGGGCGGTGGGGCTCCAGGGAGGGGGGAGGCGAGGTGGAGGGAGGGCTGCAGGGGGGCGAGGTGGGAAGCTGCTGGTGGTGCTGCTTCTCGCTGGTTCCAGGGAGGGCGAGGCTTGCAGGGCGACGGGATGGGGAGGGGCGGCGGTGGAGGGGGCCGAAGGGGTGGGGAGGGGTGCAGCGGGGTGGAGTGGGCTCGGCAGGGAGGGGTGGGTGCAGGGGGCCGACGTTGGGGAGCTCCTGTGAGTTTTCTGGTGCCGACTCCGGCGAGATGGCGCGCGAGCTAGAGGCGAGGAGAGGCGGCGGTTTCAACGGGAATGGAACGAGGGGGCCATGGGGGTTCTTATAGAGGCGACGGGAGGTGCTAGGAGGGAAAGGATTTTGCGAATCCCGGAGGTGGGGATCTTTTGTCCATGGAAGGAAAACTTCCTGTGATGTGAGGGAGAGAGGAGGAAGAAGATGATCTTCTTGGGCCAGTGAAAGGAAAGTCTTAATGGGCCACCTGGAGTTTCCTAATAAAAACGATTCCTTTCCTATTTCTAAAACTAGGAAACTAAAACGTTAAAAAGGAAATCAAATCAATTCGGAATAAAGAGTTTCTATATACTAAAATTATCAGAAAAATAAAATATAGATGATGGGCATTTTTCCACGGCAAAAATAAAAACTTCAGAAAAAATTATTTTCACAAAATTGCCTAAAAGGTTTATTTTCTTTTGCAAATAATTTTCAAATGACCCTCTAAGTTTGAGGGTTCAAATTACTTTCAAAATGCCCATGGGTTCGAGGGTCATGTTCCTCCTCTCTAGAATGTATTTCCCGGCATTTCTTGCACGAAGAAAACGAATGGAAATGCAAAAGAATTCTATGCAAATATCTCCGTTCAAATTTGTTATAGTTGAAGAAGTCATGTCATCTTCTCTCTTTGCTTTTAAAAGATTGAATTTGAATTCATCGGAGAAGGGGAAAGTCATTTTATTCCCTCTCATTCAAAAGTTTCGAAAAGTTTCAAATTTCACACAAGTTTCAATCACTCAGGCAGCCAACAAACAATCTTATAATAATTATATTAACATTCCAAAATTTGGGATGTTACAAGGGGCCTAGAACAAGTCAAGAATTCGGCCAAAATCATTTGCTTCAAGTGCAAAGTTGAAGGGCACCATGTTAGATCTTGCCCTCTGAAGACGAAGTCTCAAAGTCACAAGCAACAAGGGAAGTGGCCACAAACTCAATCACATATTCAACTACAAGTTGAAGGAAGGCCTCTTCCCAATAAGACCCAAACCAACACTCCCCAAGGTGAGAAATCAACTGGGAAGAAAGCAAAGGGTAGATGTTGCTAATTATGTCGTGAGAAAGGTCACGTTGCTTCGTCTTGCACAAGAGGTAACTTATCCAACCCAATCACTATTGATGATATCTATTCCCTTGGGAAGGATAGGGTTAGCAATGTGTTTGCCAAGTTTGTTGGTACTCAAAATGGTGTCAAGAAAAGAACCATTTGGGTTGCCAAGCCTATTGTGATTAACCTCTTAGGACCCAACGTAGTTGGGGACCAACAAGCTCAACTTGATCAATAGGTGACTATGGAGGACATTAGAGACTTGGATACATAATGAAGAATTAAGGGGTCTTCATCATTCATATTATCTCAAGCCAAGTCATTTGGATTATCGAGTTTCTATCTTATATCCAATGTGCCTCCTTACGGTAACTTATACTTAAATTGTTTACATTGTTAGGTGCTTGCCCCTTTGCATGTTGTGGTTTTGTACCTTGCATGCGTTTGTATATGTTGTGCTTCCAACTTGCTTATCTTGAGTAATCTAGTATGGGTATGTTGGTTTGCATATCAAGTACATGTGAGTCTTGTATTGAGCCTTTTGTGTCTTGTTTGTATTTTTGTTGGCTCTTGTGAGAGATTAATGGATTATCCCATTGTGGGGGAGTGATGTGCTTTGCACACCTCACGATCCTATAAATGTGTAAACATGGGGAATACCACTTAGTTTGATGCTTCAAGATTATCTAGTGTCTATGTGGTATGTCTTACTCATGAGAAATTCAAATTCTATATGATCCATTAAGTATCTCTTGTTGGTTTAATTTGCCACTTGTTAATGTTATTGGTTTATCACATTATGGGGGAGTAATATGCTATGTGCATATTACAAACCTAGAAAATGTGTACATTTCACGTATTGCCACTTAGTGTTTATATTGTAAATTATCTTGTTCCTAGGTGGCATGTTAGCTCTACAAGTGTCATTTGCTTGCGTTTTATGGGTAAAGATGATCTTGGATATATTTGTGATCTACCAATGAGTATCATTTCAAAAATACTTCTTGTCCTTGACAATTGGTATTCCCATCATGTGATTGGAATTGCTAATCATCTTTACATTGGATTTTATGTTTCGTTTGTCTTTCTTGCCTCTTATGAATCTATTTTTAACATGTCTAGTGTGGTTATAGATATAGAGAAAGTGATGATCCCATCGTGTGTGTTTTGTATTCAAATGCAAATTCTATATAATGCACGTCCCGTGGGGGAACTATCCTATTCTCTTTAAAAACACTCTCTTTATTCACCCATCATAAAATCATTTGATCCCCATCAAGTGTGTGTTGATGGGAGGCAAGTCTTGCTCTTTATGATGCTTTGTGCCATCATGAAAATTTGTCGAGGGCTTTGTTTGTTGGAACCTAGCTCTCTTTTGGAAACTCGAAACCTCGTGTTTGTTTTCCATCAATTGGTTTCTTGTTGCCTTCTAATTGGCATGTGTCAATGGATATCTCATTCCTTGAGGTAACTTTTAATTTATATCCTTCAAGTGATAGTTCTTTTTGTTTTAGGATCTTATTATCACTTGATACCTTGTCTTTTGGTGACTTATCAACTTTGTGTTGAGTTGACTCTTAAGAGTCCTGAGCATGCATATCATATCTACTTTACACAACTTCTTTTGCGTGCTTTCCTTCTTTGACCCAATATATAAGGGAAATTCCACCTTGTCATAAATTGGCTAAAGTGTGCATGAAATTCAAATTCATATCTATATGCACATATGTATGTGGAGTTTGTCCTATGTATTGTTGGTTTTCTAACTCTTTGGTCCCAATGAGTTTGGGCACCATTTTGTTTGTTTTTGTTGTTCCAGGAACAACTGGAGATGCATTGGATGCTCGGCTCACCTATAAGGAAGATGTTGAGACCATGTGATAATTGGAGCCAAGTTAGGATGATCAAAGAACAACTATCTACTACATCAATCCAATGTTGTCTCGGTAACAAGTATCCACTTCATGCATTCTTTTCTTGCAAAGGACCCAACCTGTCTTTTCTTTTCCAGGTTGCATCATGGCATGAATCTCTTGATTCGTTCTTGTAGTACTTGTTTGCCTCCTCAAAGCATCCGAACGATGATGTCTTACTGCTAGTTGGGATGTCTTTGATGTTCGTATGTTGGAAGTTCATATTATACAATAAGAAAATATTAGGCCATGTGCTATGCTTCCAAGCAAAAGATCTCATTGATATATTTATGACTTCCCTTTTTGGATATCTAGTGTTCTTCCTTCTTGTAATCATTTCGTGTGTACATCCTTCTTTGTGGATATATATATATCATCATGATTGTCTTCTACTTAGAATCTTGGTCACACGAGAGAAGTTACATCTCTAATTGATATCCTCTTTTCTTTCGCGTCCACCGCTGCATTTCCTTTTTCGGTTTTGGTGGCAACGTGAAAGGATTTGTTTTGAGTGCGTATCTTATTTTCCTACATCTTGGTGCACTCTTTGGCCGTGAAGATTATTTTTCCTCATGCTTGTCTTGATGAGGGTTTTGCCATTTTCAATTAGTATCCCTCCTCTTGACAAGATTCTTACTTCCTATCTTCACAATGGGTTGTCACAAGTGTTGGTTCTTAATTTTTTTTATTAGTAAGTTTGTGAACCCATTTTCTAGTATGTGTGTGTGGGAATGATATGTCTTGCACTTTGTATCTCATATTCATCAAGACTATGTTGATGAGCAATGCTCATCCTTATCTTAAGTCTTCTCAAGTGCTTTGCCATGACTCACACACATTACTTTGGTTGAGCTTATTCTTAAGTTGCTTCCTTTACATGTTGCTCAACATTTAGTTTTGTGCAATTGATATGCCTATTGTCTCATCTATCTTCTTGCACTCATTGCGTGTGTCTATTAATTCTGGGGGAGCAACGATCCTATTTTGTGCACCTGTGCCAAATACAAAAATCTCATATTAGTGCACAAATCATGGGGAGCTTCTCTAGTTCTTGACAAAGCACTATGTTGCCTCTATCATAATATCTTTTATTCATATGGTTCGAAGGACCATATGATTGTTTGTTCCATCTGGAATTCTTTGATTGCTTGCCTCCATCTTTGTATGTCTTTGTGGCATACGATCCTTTTATTTGCAATCTTTGGGTCCTCAAAATAGTAGGTGGTCCTACTATTTTGGCTTTCTAAACTTGTCGTCCATTTTGGCAATCGATGCCAATGGGGGAGAAGTTTAGAGAGTTTACTTTGGATATGTTTAGAGGGTTTTGCTTTTATTGCGTAAGCATTTACATCTTGCTCACATGCACTATTACCTTGTATGTGTGCGCTTGGTTATGCTTATTTCCTTATATAAACTCTCTTGAAATGGTTGTCTTCAATTACCAAAATGGGGGAGGTTGATAGAGCATAATATATCTCCATATGTGGTTTTGGTAATTGATGACAATCCCTATGGACTAATGGTTGCCTTAAGTTATATTTATAGGATTTGTCCATAGGCACTTCTTGAAGTCCATCTGTTGGGTTCAAGGAGTTTATATGTTGACCAAGATGTTATTCAAGGTATTATCCAAAGAATGGTCATAGAAACACTAGGTTGATCAAGATCTCAGACTAAGAGCAAATCAAGATGATCAACACACAAAGCGTATAAGATGTACCGAGAGGGATCTGTACCGAGAGGGATCAAGTGATCCCATGGTATGGTAAGCATTGTCCATTACGTGTTTGTGTACTAACCCATGGTCTTTGTGAGACTCCTATCTGGGGGTTAGGTGTGTTTCCATTGGGCTTGCGTCAAAAGGAAGATCTCATACAACCCATGAAGGATGACGTCAAGTGGTGACCATCATCAAGATTGTGGTGTGCAAGTTCAAGAGGATTAGCACGAATATATCATTGAAACTATTGTCAATGATCATGTGCTAACAAGGACAACCTCATGTGCTAACAAGGACAAGATCAAGATAAGCATTCCTGAGCACTACATGCTTGATTCTTGTGGATGGTCACATGGTGGACAGGACAAGATCAAGATAAGCATTCTTGAGAACTTAATGCTTGATTCTTGTGGATGTTCACATGGTGGACAAATGAAGATGAATACATAAGCTAGTCTTTCCGCATTGTGTATGGGAAAGCTACTTGAAGACTTCATCATGTCTTGCTTTCAACTTGAGCCAAGAAGGAACAACAACATCAAGCTCAGGTGAAAGGGCTAACTCAAAGGTATCAGTTCCTTTGACGTTAGTTGTGCGGAGTGATGATCAACGAATAAAAGTATACACTCAAGTATGGATCATGAGTACTCTTTTATGATTCTTGAGTCCTTAGGGATCCCGCACTACTAAGAGGGGATCTCAGGTTTTGCGATGAACTTGCTCAAACTACATCATCACTTCCTGCTCAGACCACATCTCCACTCTTTTGTTGTTATCTGAAAACAGAACCAGTGCCTCGGACATCCGGCCTCCTCCGGACGTCCGAGGGCCGGACGACCGACAGCTTCGGAAATCCGGAATCCTATACCAGAGAAATCTGAGCCATATAACTCGGACTTCCGGCTCTCTCCGGACGTCCGAGGCCCGGATAGCCGACCAGCTTCGGAATTCCGGAACTATGCACCACAGAAACCAGAGCCATATAACTCGGACTTCCGGCTACCTCCGGACGTCCGAGGCCCGGATGTCCGGCCAAGTCCCGGAAATCCGGAAGCCTGCACCAGTAGAAATTGAGTTCTATTGCTCAGAAATCTGGCTCCCTCCGGACGTCCGAGCGCCGGACGTCCGACACCCGTCGGAAATCCGGAACCTACCACCAGTAGGAATTGTGTTGTATAACACGGACTTCCGGGCCACTTCGGACGTCCGTATGCTGATGAATTCAAATATGTTCAGGCACATCTACAGGCCTCGGACGACCGACCCCTGTCGGACGTCCGGCCGCTGACGAACTCAGCAGAGTCCCAGTCATGCCTACAGGTCTCGGACGTCCGGCCTCTGTCGGACGTCCGGTCCCTCGCGGACGCCCGGACTTCCGACAACTGTCGGACGTCCGGACCCTGTATGACTTAAAGTACCCCCAACGGCTCTTTTTCTCTCCACACTATAAATACCCCCTTCCCACTTCGTGAGAGAGTAGCCCAACACAGCCTTATCCTCATAAGAACACATTTCCATCTCACACACATTTGCTCACTCCAAATCTTAGATCCCAAGAGCATTTGTGAGCCCCTTTGAGAGTTGTTCCAATCAAAAGATAGATATTCTCCCTCTCCTTCTCTCAACCCAAGCTATTTGTGATTTGAGCAAGTTTTGAGCATTCCCCGTGATCTTGTTACTCTTGGAGGTTGGACACTCCTAGGCGGTAGGAGTTCTTCGGAGAGGAATCAATCCGTGTGATTTCCCCCGGAAAAGTTTGTGAGGGTTTGGAAGCCACCTCAAAGCTTACCACTAGTGGTTGAGAAACGCCTTTGTGGTGTTATCTCAAAGGGAGAATAGGGTGAGCCTTCGTGGCGTTGGTGTGCCTTCGTGGTAACATCCACGTCTCTAACGTGACTAGCTTCCCTCCAAGGAAGTGAACATCGGGATACATCTTCGTCTCAGTGACCTTGGTTATCCTTAACCCTAACTCCTTACTTGTGGTTTACTTGTGTTATTTGAGCATACATACATTGCATATTGCTTGTGCTCATTATATTGTGTTGGCCATTTCTTGTACAAGATTAATCATTCAATTATACCCTCTATATCCTCACGTACATACTTGCAGCCCTTGATATATCGTGTGATATAGTGTGATCTAGTATCTTGTGTTATTTACCTACTTATCGTGTGATATAGCTCAAGTAAGTTTGTGTAACTTACTTGTGCTTGTTAGTAACTGCATTGTGCCCATCTTAGTAGATCGTGTTGTTGATACACGTTGCAGTGCCTAGTGCATTTAGGATTTGAGCTTGACAAGTACCCTCTTAGTTTATTTCCGCATCAGGTTCAAGCCAAATCTGAAGAAGTTTTTAAATAGCCTATTCACCCCCCTCTAGGCTTCATCGAGGTCTTTTCACTATGTGCCTTCAATATGCTTGCATCTTCGCTTGCTGAAAATCTATTGATATGGATCCTCATCCACTTTCTAATCTCTTTAAGAGATCCAATTATGTTGAACCAATTGCTAGTGAGTTGAGTGCACTTGACTATCTTTATGGAGTTTTGCTTGAGATGTATGAATCTGAAAATCATGATGAAGAAATTTATGAAGTGATTCACGAGGGCTCCTTGAATGAAAAGCATGATTGCAATGGTTTCACTATAAATCCTATTAGTGTCAATCATGCTAAAAATATGCAAAACCCTAAGTTTGGGGATGCTAGTTTTGCTATGTCCACTACTTGTGGCAATGATCATGATTGGGGTAATGATTTTTCTTATGATCTTGAAAATTTGTTTAAGCCTCATGATGAATATGATATTGCAATAATGTTGAAAGTGGGATTGGAGAAGTCATGACTTTAGTTGATGATAATCCTACTATTTTTTAAGAGCGTCAACTTTGCATGCATGTGGATCATGAAAATAATATCCTATGTGATAGCTATATTGTTGAATTTGAATATGATCCCACATGTAATTGTTATGAGAGAGGAAAATATTCTGCTAGAAGCTTTCATATCACTAAATCACCTCTCGTTATGTTGAGATTGCTATTGTCTCTTTCTTGTGCCTTGCATATGGTAACTATGGGTTCTCTTGACAATTTGTTTACCTATAAAATGCCTATGCATAGGAAGTATGTTAGACTTATATGAGATTTTCACATGCTTTATGATGCTCTTGGTGTGCATCAATTCTTGTCTTTTGTGTCAGCATCATTGAATTATCAATGCCTAGCTAAAAGGCTTTAAACAATACCGCTTGTTGGGAGGCAACCCAATGAATTTATCTTTGCTTTTTGCTTTCTGTTTTGTTGCGTCCACACCATCATAATTATGTTATTATTGTGTTTTTCGTGTTTCTTATTGTGTTTGAGCCAAGCAAAACCTTTATGACTAGTTTGGTGTTGGTTGTTTGATCCTGTTGGAAAAAGACAGAAAATTTTTGCTCACAAAATTATTTTTCATTTTTATCCAGAAAGAGCTTTTGAGTTGATTCTTTTTGCTGCTGGTTGATATGCCATTTGCCCAGGTTGTAGTAATGTTTCAGAATTTTTGAGGTACCAGAAGTATACGAAGTATATAGATTGCTACAAACTGGTCTATTTTTTGACATATTCTGTTTTTGTTGTGTTGATTGCTTATTTTGATGAAACTATGGATAGTATCGGGGGTACTAGCCATGGAAAAGTGAGAATACAGTAATCTAACACCAATATAAATAGAAATAAAGTTTGCTACAGTACCTAAAGAGGTGGTAGTTTGTTTTCTTGTGCTAATGATATCACGACTTTCTGTTTAAGTTTTGTGTTGTGAAGTTTTTAAATTTTGGGTGATGTTCTCATGGACAAAGGGATAAAGAGTGGAAATAGCTCAAGATTGGGGATTCCCAAGGCATCCCAAGCCAAATTCAAGGACACCAAAAATCCTAAGCTTGGGGATGCCCCGGGAAGGCATCCCCTCTTTCGTCTTCAATCCATCGGTAACATTACTTGGACCTATATTTTTATTCACCACATGATATGTGTTTTGCTTCAAGCGTCGTGTATCGTAGGAGTCTTTTCTTTTTTTTTGTCACGATCATCCTTGCTGCATGATACGTCCATTTTGCATCATGCTTTCATGTTGATATTTATTGCTTTTTGGGCTGTTATATTACTTGTGGTACCATATTTATGCCTTTTCTCTCTTATTTTGCAAGGTTTATTTGAAGAGGGGGAATTCAGGCAGCTGGAATTCTGGACTGGAAAAGGAGCAAATCCTAGTCCACTATTCTGCACATCTCCAAATGCCCGGAAAAGTTACGTGGATTTTTTGGGGATTATATAAAAAATACTGGGCGAAAGAACTACCGGAGGGGGGCTGCCAGGGCGCCACAAGCCCTGACACCGCCACCCCCCTGGTGGCGGAGTGGGGGCTTGTGGGCTCCCTGAAGGCCCACTAGCCCCCCTCTTTTGCTATATGAAGCATCCTGGTCCAGAAAAAATCAAGAGGGAGCTTTTTCGTGGTTTCGCCGCCGCCGCGAGGCAGAACTTGAGCAGATCCAATCTAGAGCTCCGGCGGGACAATCCTGTCGTGGAAACTTCCCTCCCGGAGGGGGAAATCGTTGCCATCGTCATCACCAACACTCCTCTCATTAGAGGGGGGGCATATTCATCAACATATTCCTCAACGCCATCTCCTCTCCAATCCCTAGTTCATCTCTTGTAACCAATCTTCGTCTCGCAACTCCGATTGTTACTTGTAAGGTTGCTAGTAGTGTTGATTACTGTTTGTAGTTGATGCTAGTTGGATTACTTGGTGGAAGAGTTTATGTTCAGATCCTTAATGCTATTCATTACACCTCTGATCATGATTATGATTATGTCTTGTGAGTAGTTACTTTTGTTCCTAAGGACATGGGATAAGTCATGTTAATAATAGTCATGTGAATTTGATATTCGTTCGGTATTTTGATATGATGTATGTTGTCTTTTCCTCTAGTGGTGTTATGTGAACGTCGACTACATAACACTTCACCATATTTGGGCCTAGAGGAAGGCATTGGGAAGTAGTAAGTAGATGATGGGTTGCTGGAGTGACAAAAGCTTAAACCCCAGTCTATGCGTTGCTTCGTGAGGGGCTCATTTGGATCCACTAGTTTAATGTTATGGTTAGACTTTGTCTTAATTCTTCTTTTGTAGTTGCGGATCCTTGCGAGAGAGGTTAATCATACGTGGGATGCTTGTCCAAGTAAGGGCAGTACCCAAGCGCCGGTCAACCCACATATCAAACTATCAAAGTAACGAACGTGAATCATATGAACATGATGAAACTAGCATGACAGAAATTCCCGTGTGTCCTCGGGAGCGTTTTTCCTCCAATAAGACTTTGTCCAGGCTTGTCCCTTGCTACAAAAGGGATTGGGCCACTTGCTGCACCATTGCTACTACTTGTTACTTGTTACTTTTTGCTCGCTGCGTTTCACCTCACTACACTATCACTTGTTACCGCTACTTTCAGTGCTTGCAGTTATTACCTTGCTGAAATCCGCTAATCAGAGCCCTATGCTCCTCGTTGGGTTCGACACTCTTACTTATCGAAAGGACTACGATTGATCCCCTATACTTGTGGGTCATCACTGCAGACCTTTTGAGAGAGACATGCACTCATCGTGAATTTGCTAGAATACTCGTTGAGCTTCGCTTATATCTTTTGAGTTAGGCAATTTAGCTCACATGTGCTTCACTTATATCCTTTGAGCTAGATAACTTTGCTCTATGAGCTTCACTTAGATCTTTTAGAGCACGGCGGTGCGTAACTTGGTAGTTGGCTTGTGCTATGAAAGTAGTCCCAAAGGTGATAGGCACCCAAAGAGAATACAACAAAACTTCCATCTTCATGTGCATTGATTAGAAAGAGAAGTTTGATTCCTCTCAATTAGTTTTGAGACATGGATTTGGTAATATTAAGAGTTATGTTAGTAGGGTGTTGTGAATCAAGAAATACTTGTGTGAAAGTTAGTGATTCCCGTAACATGCACGTATGGTGAACCGCTATATTAGGAAGTCGGAGCATAATTGATCTATTGATTGTCATCCTTTGTGTTGTGGTCGGGATCGCGCGATGGTTAACACCTACCAACCCTTCCCCTAGGAGTATGCGTTTAGCACTTTGTTTCGATTACTAATAAAAACTTTCGCAATAAGTATATGAGTTCTTCATGACTAATGTGAGTCCATGGTATAGATGCACTTTCACCTTCCACCATTGCTAGCCTCTCTAGTGCCGCGCAATTTTCGCCGGTGCACAAACCCACCATATGCCTTCCTCAAAACAGCCACCATACCTACCTACTATGGCATTTTCATAGCCATTCCGAGATATATTGCCATGCAACTCCCACCGTTTCGTCTCATGACTTGTGCCGTCACTCTCATATTGCCATTGCATGATCGAAAGTTAGCTAGCGAGATGTTTCAATGTCATACGCCAAGCTAGATCGTTGCACATCCAGGTACACTGTCGGAGGCATTTTCTATAGAGTCATCATCGTTCTAAGCTTTGAGATGTGAGTAAATAAAAGTGTGATTATCATCATTATTAGAGCATTGTCCCATGTGAGGAAATAAAAAAGGCCAAAGTTGCCCACACAAAAAGAAGATATGGAAAGAGGCCAAAGAGCCCAAACAAAAAAAAAGAGAAAAAGAGAGAAGGGACAATGCTACTATCTTTTCCACACTTGTGCTTCATAATAGCACCATGTTCTCCATGATTGAGAGCCTCTCGTTTCGTCACCACCATATGCTAGTGGGAATTTTCATTATATAACTTGGCTTGTATATTCCAATGATGGGCTTCCTCAAAATTGCCCTAGGTCTTCGTGAGCAAGCAAGTTGTATGCACACCCACTAATTCTCCTTTTGAGCTTTCACATACTTATAGCTCTAGTGCATCCGTTGTATGGCAATCCCGACTCATTCACATTGATATCTATTAATGGGCATCTCCATAGCCCTTTGATACGCCGAGTCGATGTGACCATCTCCTCCTTTTTGTCTCACAACCTCCACCACACACTATTCCACCTATAGTGCTATATCCATGCCTCACGCTCATGTATCGCGTGAGAGTTGAAAAAGGTTTGAGAAAGTAATAGTGTGAAAATAATTACTTGGCCAATACCGGGGTTGTGCATGATTTAAATTAGTTGTGTGGGGATGATGGACCATATCCAGACTATATGATTTTGTAGGGATGACTTTCTTTGGCCTTGTTATTTCGAAAGTTCATGATTACCTTGCTAGTTTGCTTGAAGTATTATTGTTTTCATGTAAATAGCAAACTATTGTTTTCAATCTTACGGGTCTGAACATTCATGTCACATGAAAGAAGTTACAAAGGACAACTATGCTAGGTAGCATTCCACATCAAAAATTCAGTCTTTATCACTTCCCTACTCAAGGACGAGCAGGAGTTAAGCTTGGGGATGCTTGATACGTCTCCAACATATCTATAATTTTTGATAGTTCCATGCTATTATCTTGTCAAACTTTTCATGTTTTGTATGCCTTTTATATCTTTTTGGGGACTAACTTATTAACTCATTGGCAAGTGCCAGTTCTTGTTTTTCTATGTTTTTGACCCTTTTCAGAGGAGAATATTAAACGGAGTCCAAACGGAATAAAACTTCCGAAAAGATTTTTTCCGGAACAGAAGATACGCACGGGGCGTGAGAACCAAGGCAGAGGCCACCAGGGAAGGCCACAAGCCCCCTAGGCGCGACCAAGGGGTCGCGCCTAGCAGGCTTGTGGGCCCCCTGTGGCTCGTCTGCCCTACTTCTTCCGCCTATAAATCCCCGAAAAATCCAAAACCACAGGAGATATCCACGAAAATACTTTTCCGCCGCCGCAAGCTTCTGTCTCCGCAAGATCCCATCTGGGGCACGTTCTGGTGCCCTGCCAGAGGGGAGATTCGGATACGAAGGCCTTCTTCATCAACACCATTGCCTCTCTGATGATGCGTGAGTAGTTCACCATAGACCTTCGAGTCCATAGCTAGTAGCTAGATGGCTTCTTCTCCCTCTTGGATCTTCAATACAAAGTTCTCCATGATCTTCATGGAGATCTATCCGATGTAATCTTCTTTTGCAGTGTGTTTGTCGAGATTCGATGAATTGTGGATTTATGATCAGATTATCTATGAATATTATTTGAGTTTCTTCTGATCTCTTATATGCATGATTTCATATCCTTGTAATTCTCTTCGAGTTGTGGATTTTGTTTGGCCAACTTGATCTGTGATTATTGCAATGGGAGAAGTGCTTGGTTTTGGGTTCATACCATGCGGTGACCTCACCCAGTGACAGAAGGGGTAGCGAGGCACGTATTGTGTTGTTGCCATCAAGGGTAAAAAGATGGGGTTTACATCATTGGTTTGAGTTTATCCTTCTACATCATGTCATCTTGCTTAAGGCATTACTCTGTTCGTCATGAACTCAATACACTAGATGCGTGTTGGATAGCGGTCGATGTGTGGAGTAATAGTAGTAGATGCAGAAAGTATCGGTCTACTTGTCTCGGACGTGATGCTTATATGTAGGATCATTGCCTTAGATATCGTGATGACTTTGCGCGGTTCTATCAATTGCTCGACAGTAATTTGTTCACCCACCGTAATATTTGCTATTTTGAGAGAAGCCTCTAGTGAACACTATGGCCCTCGGGTCTACTTCACATCATATTTTCAGCCTTACACTTTTACTTTGTTGCACTTTCCGCCTTCAGATCTCACTTTGCAATCAATCTTGAAGGGATTGACAACCCCTTTATAGCGTTGGGTGCAAGCTCGTTTGTGTTTGCGCAGGTACTTTGGACACTTGGCTTGATTCTCCTACTGGATTGATACCTTGGTTCTCAAAACTGAGGGAAATACTTACTGCTACTCTGTTGCATCACCCTTTCCTCTTCAAGGGAAAAACCAACGCAAGCTCAAGAGGTAGCAAACTCCCACCGTTCCGTCTCATGACTTGTGCCATCACTTTCATATTGCCATTGCATGATCGTAAGATAGCTAGCCAGATGTTTCAATGTCATACGCTAAGCTAGATCGTTGCAAATCCCGGTACACTGCCGGAGGCATTTCCTTTAGAGTCATCATTGCTCTAAGTGTTGAGTTGTGAGTAAATAAAAGTGTGATGATCATCACTATTAGAGCATTGTCCCATGTGAGGAAATAAAAAAAAAGAGGCCAAAGATGACCACCAAAAAAATGAGAGAAAAAGAGAGAAGGGACAATGCTACTATCTTTTTCCACACTTGTGCTTCAAAATAGCACCATGTTCTTCATGATAGAGAGTCTCTCGTTTCGTCACTTTCATCTACTAGTGGGAATTCTCATTTTATAACTTGGCTTGTATATTCCAATGATGGGCTTCCTCAAAATTGCCCTAGCTCTTCGTGGGCAAGCAAGTTGGGTGCACACCCACTAGTTCTCCTTTTGAGCTTTCACACACTTATAGCTCTAAGTGCATCTGTTGCATGGTAATCCCTACTCATTCACATTGATATCTATTGATGGGCATATCCATAGCCCTTTGATACGCCGAGTCGATGTGACAATCTCCTCCTTTTTGCCTCACAACCTCCACCACACTCTTTTCCACTTATAGTGCTATATCCATGGCTCACGCTCATGTATTGTGTGAGAGTTGAAAAAGTTTGAGAAAGTAAGAGTGCGAAAACAATTACTTGGCCAATACCAGGGTTGTGCATGATTTAAATTCTTGTGTGGGGATGATGGACCATAGCCAGACTATATGATTTTGTAGGGATAAATTTCTTTGGCCTTGATATTTCAAAAGTTCATGATTACTTTGCTAGTTTGCTTGAAGTATTACTGTTTTCATGACAATAGCAAACTATTGTTTTGAATCTTACGGGTCTGAACATTCATGCCACTAGAAATAAGTTACAAAGGAAAAATACGTTAGGTAGCATTCCACATCAAAAATTCAGTCTTTATCACTTCCCTACTCGAGGACTAGTAGGAGTTAAGCTTGGGGATCCTTGATACGTCTCCAACGTATCTATAATTTTTGATGGTTCCACGCTATTATCTTCTCAACTTTGGATATTTTGTATGCATGAATATGATATTTTGTATCATTTTTGGGACTAACCTATTAACCTAGTGCCAAGTGTGAGTTCCTGTTTTTTTCGTGTTTTGACCTTTTTCAGAGGAGAATATTAAATGGGGTCCAAACGGAATAAAACCTGCGAAATGATTTTTCCATAACGGAAGACATGCAAGAAACTTGAGAACCAAGGCACGGGACCTCGGAGGAGGTCACAAGCCGCCCAGGACCGACCTAGGGAAGCCGGGCCTAGTAGGCTTGTGGGCCCCTTATGGCTCCCGTGCCCTACTTCTTCCGCCTATAAATTCCCTAAAAATCTGAAACCACGAGATAGAGCCACGAAAATACTTTTCCGCCGCTGCAACCTTCTGTCTCCGCAAGATCCCATCTGGGGCACGTTCTAGTGCCCTGCCGAAGGGGGGATTCGGACACGGAGGGCTTCTTCATCAACACCGTTGCCTCTCCGATGATGCGTGAGTAGTTCACCACAGACCTTCGGGTCCATAGCTAGTAGCTAGATGGCTTCTTCTCTCTCTTGGATCTTCAATACTAAGTTCTCCATGATCTTCATGGAGATCTATCCAATGTAATCTTCTTTTGCGGTGTGTTTGTCGAGATCCGATGAATTGTGGATTTATGATCAGATTATCTATGAATGTTATTTGAGTTTCCTCTGATCTCTCTTATATGCATGATTTCGTATCCTTGTAATTCTCTTTGAGTTGTGGGTTTCGTTTGGCCAACTTGATCTATAATTCTTGCAATGGGAGAAGTGCTTGGTTTTCGGTTCATACCGTGCGGTGTCCTCACCCAGTGACAGATGGGGTAGCGAGGCACGCATCGTGTTGTTGCCATCAAGGGTAAAAAGATGGGGTTTATATCTATTGCATGAATTTATCCCTCTACATCATGTCATCTTGCTTAAGGCGTTACTCTCTTTGTTATGAACTCAATACACTAGATGCATGCTGGATAGCGGTCGATGTGTGGAGTAATAGTAGTACATGCAGAAAGTATCGGTCTACTTGTTGTTGGAGAATGTCGCATGGGAAACAAAAAAATTCCTACGCGCACGCAGACCTATCATGGTGATGTCCATCTACGAGGGGGATTGGTGGTGGTGGTGATCTAATCTCAGCAGGGCTCCGCCCGAGCTCCGCAGAAATACGATCTAGAGGGAAAACCGTGGAGGTATGCGGTCGGGCTGCCGTGGCAAAGTTGTCTCAAATCATCCCTAATACCTCAATATATATAGGAGGGAGGGGAGGGGCCTTGCCTTGAGGCTCAAGGAGCCCCAAGGGGGTCGGTCGAACCAAAGGGGGAAGTCCTCCCCTTCCAATCCTAGTCCAACTAGGATTGGAAGGTGGAGTCCTCCACTTTCCCACTTCCCCTTTTTTTTCTTTGATTTCTTTCTCTCCTGCGCATAGGGCCTCTTGGGCTGTCCCACCAGCCCACTAAGGGCTGGTGTGGCACCCCTAAGGCCTATGGGCTTCCCCCGGGTTGGTTGCCCCCCCCCCCCCCCCCGTGAACATCCGGAGCCCATTCGTCACTCCCGGTACATTCCCGGTAATGCAGAAAACTTTCCGGTAATTAAATGAGGTCAACCTATATAACAATCTTCGTCTCCGGACCATTCCGAAAACCCTCGTGATGTCTGTGATCTCATCCGGGACTCCGAACAACATCCGGTAACCAACCATATAACTCAAATATGCATAAAACAACGCCGAACCTTAAGAGAGTGCTTGGATACATTTTAGTCCCATGACTAAAAGTAATGAGACTAAAACTTGCTAGCCTCACCCATGCTTGGATCCAAGTACTAAAGAGACTAAAATCAAGTTAATGAGCATTTATTATCCTCCAAACCCTCCAATCCAGAACTTGAATGAGGAGTTAAATGAGGAGAGAGAGGACTAATGCACATTCTAGTAGGGGTACCCCTGACTAAAAGATTTTAGCCTCGAGACTAGTTTTAGCCTCTCTTCAGTCAGGGGATCTTGGAACTTTAGCCTCTTAAAGAGACTAGTTTTAGTCAGACTAGTTTTACTCTCTTGGATCCAAGCACCCTCTAAGTGTGCAGACCCTGCGGGTTCGAGAACTATGTAGACATGACCCGAGGGACTCCTCGGTCAATATCCAATAGCGGGACCTGGATGCCCATATTGGATCCTACATATTCTACGAAGATCTTATCATTTGAACCTCAGTGCCAACGATTCATATAATCCTGTATGTCATTCCCTTTGTCCTTCGGTATGTTACTTGCCCAAGATTCGATCGACAGTATCCACATACCTATTTCAATCTCGTTTACCAGCAAGTCTCTTTACTCATTCCGTAATAAAAAATCCCGTGACTTACAATAAGTCACATTCCTTGCAAGGCTTGTGTGTGATGTTGTATTACCGAGTGGGCCCCGAGATACCTCTCTGTCACACGGAGTGACAAATCCCAGTCTTGATCCATACTAACTCAAGGACACCTTTGGAGATACATGTAGAGCATCTTTTATAGTCACCCAGTTACGTTGCGACATTTGATACACACAAGGTATTCCTCCGGTGCCAGTGAGTTATATGATCTCATGGTCATAGGAATAAATACTTGACACGCAGAAAAACAATAGCAACAAAATGACACGATCAACATGCTACGTTCATTGGTTTGGGTCTAGTCCATCACATGATTCTCCTAATGATGTGATCCCGTTATCAAGTGACAACACTTGCCTATGGTCAGGAAACCTTGACCATCTTTGATCAACGAGCTAGTCAACTAGAGGCTTACTAGGGACAGTGTTTTGTCTATGTATCCACACAAGTATTTTGTTTCCAATCAATACAATTATAGCATGGATAATAAACGATTATCATGAACAAAGAAATATAATAATAACTACTTTATTATTGCTTCTAGGGCATATTTCCAACAGTCTCCCACTTGCACTAGAGTCAATAATCTAGTTCACATCACCATGTGATTTCAACGAATCCAACACCCATATAGTTCTGGGGTCTGATCACGTCTTGCTCGTGAGAGAGGTTTTAGTCAACGGTTCTGAAACTTTCAGATCTGTGTGTTCTTCACAAATCTTTATGTCATCTTATAGATGCTGCTACTACATGCTATTCGGAAATACTCCAAATATCTACTCTACTATACGAATCCGTTTCACTACTCATAGTTATTCGGATTAGTGTCAAAGCTTGCATCGACGTAACCCTTTACGATGAACTCTTTAACCACCTCCATAGTCGAGAAAAAATCCTTAGTCCATTAAGTTACTAAGGATAACTTTGACCGCTAATAAGTGATTCAATCCTGGATCACTCTTTGTATCTCTCAACAGACTTGAGGCAAGGCACACATCACGTGCGGTACTCAGCATGGCATACTTTAGAGTCTATGGCTAAGGCATAGAAGACGACCTTCGTCTATTCTCTTCATTCTGCCGTGGTCGGGTTTTGAGTCTTACTCAAATTCACACCTTACAACACAGTCAAGAACTCCTTCTTTGCTGATCTATTTTGAACTCCTTCAAAAACTTGTCAAGGCATGCATCTTGTTGGAACTTCTATTAAGCATTTCGATCTATCTCCATAGATCTCGATGCTCAACGTTCAAGTAGCTCAATCCAGGTATTCCTTTGAAAAACTCCTTTCAAACAACCTTTTATGCTTCACAGAAATTCTACATTACTTCTGATCAACAATATGTCAACCACATACACTTATCAGAAATTCTATAGTGCTCCCACTCACTTCCTTGGAAATACAAGTTTCTCATAAACCTTGTATAAACCCAAAAGCTTTGATCAACTCATCAAAACATATATTCCAACTCCGAGATGCTTGCACCAGTCCATAGAAGGATCGCTGGAGCTTGCATTCTTGTTAGTATCCTTAGGATCGACAAAACCTTCCGATTGTATCACATACAATCTTTCCTCAAGGAAACCGTCGAGGAAACAATGTTATGTGCAATATTTCATAAATAATGTAGCAACTACTAACATAATTCCAACAGACTTTTAGCATCACTACGAGTGAGAAAATATCATCATATTCAACTCTTTGATCTTGTCGGAAACATCTTCGCGACAAGTCGAGCTTTTCTTAATAGTGATGATTCACCATCATCGTCTATCTTGCTTATATAGATCCATCTTTACTCAATAGTCCTACGACCATCAAGCAGTTCTTCCAAAGTCTATACTTTGTTCTCACACATGGATTATCTCTCGGATTTCAAGGCCTCCAGCCATTTGTCGGAATCCGGGCCCACCATTGCTTCTCCATAACTCGTAGGTTCATTGTTTCTCAACAACATGACCTCCAAGAGAGGATTACCGTACCAATCTGTAGTAGTACGCGACCTTTGTCGACCTACGAGATTTGTAGTAACTTGATCTGAAGCTCTAATGATCACTATCATTAGTTTCCACTTCAATTAGTGTAGGCGCCACAGGAACAACTTCCTGCGCCGTGCTACACACTCGTTGAAGTGACGGTTCAATAACCTCATCAAGTTCCACCACTCTCTCACTCAGTTCTTTCGAGAAAAACCTTTCCTCGAGAAAGGATCCGTTTCTAGAAACAAACACTTTGCTTCCGGATCTGAGATAGGAGCTGTATCCAACTATTTTGGAAATCTATGAAGATGCTTTCATCCGCTTTGGGTTCGAGCTTATTAGACTGAAACCTTTTTCACATAAGCATCACAGCCCCAAACTTTCAAGAAACGACAGCTTAGGTTTCTCCAAACCATAGTCTATACTGTGTCATCTCAACGGAAATACGCGGTGCCCTATTTAAAGTGAATGCAGTTGTCTCTAATGCATAACCCATAAACGATAGTGGTAATTCGATAAGAGACATCGTAGTATGCACCCTATCATAATAGGGCGTGGCTATGACGTTCAGACACATCATCACATTGGTGTTCCAGGTGGCATGAACTGCGAAACAACTTTCCACATTGTCTTAACTGTGTACCAAAACTCGTAACTCAGATTTTCATCTCTATGATCATATCGTAGACTGTTTATCCTCTTTTCACGATGATCTTCACTCTAAAATAGCTTTGAACTTTTCAACATTTCAGACTTGTGATTCATCAAGTAAATACTCCTGTATCTACTCAAATCGTTAGTGAAGTAAGAACATAACGATATCCACTGCGTGCCTTAGCACTTATTGGACTGCACACATCAAAAATGCATTACTCCCAACAAGTTACTCTACTTGTTTCATGTGGCATGTTTTGCATGTCTCAAGTGATTCAAAATCAAGTGAGTCCAAACGATCCATCCGCATGGAGTTTCTTCATGAGTTTAATACCAACAGGTATGGTTTGCATGTCTCAAACGTTTCAAAAATGAGTGAGTACAAAGATCCATCAGCATGGAGCTTCTTCATGCATTTTACACCAACATGACTCAAGTGGTAGTGCCACAACTAAGTGGTACTATCATTATTACTTTGTATCTTTTGGCACCAATATTATGAACATGTGTAACACTACGATCGAGATTCAACAAACCATTGAGGGTAATTTATTCAAGCAAATAGAATAACTATTATTCTATTTAAATGAATAATCGTATTGTAATAAACACGATCCAATCATGCTCAACGCAAACACCAAATAACAATTATTTAGGTTTTACCACCAATCCCGATGATAGAGGGAGCGTGCGACGTTTGATCATATCAACCTTGGAAACACTTCCAACACGTATCGTCACCTCGCCTTTAGCTAGTCTCCGTTTATTCCGTAGCTTTTATTTCGTGTTACTAATCACTTAGCAACCGAACCGGTATCCAATACCCTCGCGCTACTAGGAGTACTAGTAAAGTACACATCAACATCATGTATATCAAATATACTTCTTTCGACTTTGCCAGCCTTCTTATCTACCAAGCATCTAGGGTAGCTCCGCCTCAGTGACCGTTCCCCTCATAACAGAAGCACTTAGTCTCGGGTTTGGGTTTAATCTTGGGTCTCTTCATTAGTGCAGCAACTGTTTTGTCGTTTCATGAAGTATCCCTTCTAGCCCTTGCCTTTCTTGATACTTAGTGGTTTTACTAACCATCAACTATTGATGCTCCTTCTTGATTTCTAGTTTCGCAGTGTCAAACATCGCGAATCTCTCAAGGATCATTGTATCTATACTTGATATGTTTATAGTTCATCATGAAGCTCTCACAGCTTGGTGGCAGTGACTTTGGAGAACCCTCACTATCTCATCTGGAAGATTAACTCCCACTTGATTCAAGCGATTGTCGTACTCAGACAATCTGAGCACACGCTCAACGATTGAGCTTTTCTCCTTTACTTCATGGACACAGAATCTTGTCGGGGGTCTCATACCTCTTAACAAGGGCACGAGCATGAAATCACAATTTCATCTCTTTAGAACATTTCTTATGTTCCGTGACATTTCAAAACGTCTTTGGTGCCTTGCTTCTAAGCCATTAAGTATTTTGCACTGAACTATCGCGTAATCATCAGAAACGTGTATATCGGATGTTCACAACATCCACAAACAACGCTCGAGGTGCAGCACACCGAGTGGTGCATTAAGGACATAAGCCTTCTGCGCAGCAACGAGGACAATCCTCAGTTTTACAGACTCAGACCGCAAAGTTGCTACTACCAACTTTCAACTAAATTTTCTCTTGGAACATATAAAATTGTAGAGCTATAGCGCAATCCACATCGTAATTTGCAAAGACCATTAGACTATGTTCATGATAATTAGTTCAATTAATCATATTACTTAAGAACTCCCACTCAAAAAGTACATCTCTCTAGTCATTTGAGTGGTACATGATCCAAATCCACTATCTCAAGTCTGATCATCACGTGAGTCGAGAATAGTTTAAGTGGTAAGCATCTCTATGCTAATCATATCAACTATACGATTCATGCTCGACCTTTGGGTCTCTTGTGTTCTGAGGCCATGTCTGCACATGCTAGGCTCGTCAAGTTTAACCCGAGTATTCTGCGTGTGCAACTGTTTTGCACCCGTTCTATGTGAACGTTGAGTCTATCACACCCGATCATCACGTGGTGTCTCGAAACAACGAACTGTCGCAACGGTGCACAGTCGGGGAGAACACAATTTGAGCTTGAAATTTTAGTGAGAGATCACCACATAATGCTACCGTCGTTCTAAGCAAGATAAGGTGCATAAAGGATTAACATCACATGCAATTCATAAGTGACATGATATGGCCATCATCATGTGCTTCTTGATCTCCATCACCAAAGCACCGGCACGATCTTCTTCTCACCGGCTTCACACCATGATCTCCATCAACGTGTCGCCATCGGGGTTGTCGTGCTACTCATGCTATTACTACTAAAGCTACGTCCTAGCAATATAGTAAACGCATCTGCAAGCACAAACGTTAGTTTAAAGACAACCCTATGGCTCCTGCCGGTTGTCGTACCATCAACGTGCAAGTCGATATTAACTATTACAACATGATCATCTCATACATCCAATATATCACATCACGTCGTTGGCCATATCACATCACAAGCATACCCTACAAAAACAAGTTAGATGTCCTCTAATTGTTGTTGCATGTTTTACGTGGTAACCATGGGTATCTAGTAGGATCGCATCTTACTTACGCAAACACCACAACGGAGATATATGAATTGCTATTTAACCTCATCCAAGTACCTCCTCGGTCAAATCCGATTCAACTAAAGTTGGAGAAACCGACACTCGTCAGTCATCTTTGAGCAACGGAGTTGCTCGTAGCGATGAAATCAGTCTCTCGTAAGCGTACGAGTAATGTCGGTCCGAGCCGCTTCGATCCAACAATACCGCAGAATCAAGAAAAGACTAAGGAGGGCAGCAAATCGCACATCACTGCCCACAAAAACTTTTGTGTTCTACTCGAGAAGACATCTACGGATGAACCTAGCTCTGATACCACTATTGGAGAACGTCGCATGGGAATAAAAAAAATTCCTACGTGCACGAAGACCTATCATGGTGATGTCCATCTACGAGGGGGATTTCAGATCTACGTACCCTTGTAGATCACACAGCAAAAGTGTTAATAAACGCGGTTGATGTAGTGGAACGTCCTCACGTCCCTCGATCCGCCCCGCGATCCGTCCCACGATCCGCTCCTATCTAGTGTCGAACGGACGGCACCTCCACGTTCAGCACACGTACAGCTCGACGATGATCCCGGCCTTCTTGATCCAGCAAGAGAGACGGAGAGGTAGATGAGTTCTCCGGCAGCATGATGGCGCTCTGGAGGTTGGTGGTGATCTAATCTCAACAGGGCTCCGCCCGAGCTCCGTAGAAATACGATCTAGAGGGAAAACCGTGGAGGTATGTGGTCGGGCTGCCGTGGCAAAGTTGTCTCAAATCAGCCCTAATACCTCAATATATATAGGAGGGAGGGGAGGGGCCTTGCCTTGAGGCTCAAGGAGCCCAAGGGGATCGTCCGAACCAAAGGGGGAAGTCCTCCCCTTCCAATCCTAGTCCAACTTCTTTCTCTTTTTTTCTCTTTGATTTCTTTCTCTCCTGCGCATAGGGCCTCTTGGGCTGTCCCACCAGCCCACTAAGGTCTGGTGTGGCACCCCTAAGGCCTATGAGCTTCCCCCGGGTGGGTTGCCCCCTCCCTCCGGTGAACATCCGGAACCCATTCATCACTCCCGGTACATTCCCGGTAATGTCAAAAACTTTCTGGTAATCAAATGAGGTCAACCTATATATCAATCGTCGTCTCCGGACCATTCCGGAAAACCTCGTGACGTCCATGATCTCATCCAGGACTCCGAACAACATTCGGTAACCAACCATATAACTCAAATACGCATAGAACTACGCCGAACCTTAAGTGTGCAGACCCTGCGGGTTCGAGAACTATGTAGACATGACCCAAGGGACTCCTCGATCAATATCCAATAGCGGGACCTGGATGCCCATATTGGATCCTACATATTCGACAAAGATCTTATCGTTTGAACCTCAGTGCCAAGGATTCATATAATCCCGTATGTCATTCCCTTTGTCCTTCGGTATGTTACTTGCCCGAGATTCGATCGTTAGTATCCGCATACCTATTTCAATCTTGTTTACCGGCAAGTCTCTTTACTCATTCCGTAATACAATATCCCGTGACTTACAATAAGGCACATTCCTTGCAAGGCTTGTGTGTGATGTTGTATTACCGAGTGGGCCCCGAGATACCTCTCCGTCACACGGAGTGACAAATCACAGTCTTGATCCATACTAACTCAACGGACACCTTCGGAGATACCTGTAGAGCATCTTTTATAGTCACCCAGTTACGTTGCGACGTTTGATACACACAAGGTATTCCTCTGGTGCCAGTGAGTTATATGATCTCATGGTCATAGGAATAAATACTTGACACGCAGAAAAACAGTAGCAACAAAATGACACGATCAACATGCTATGTTCATTGGTTTGGGTCTAGTCCATCACATGATTCTCCTAATGATGTGATCCCGTTATCAAGTGACAACACTTGCCTGTGGTCAGAAAACCTTCACCATCTTTGATCAACGAGCTAGTCAACTAGAGGCTTACTAGGGACAGTGTTTTGTCTATGTATCCACACAAGTATTGTGTTTCCAATCAGTACAATTATAGCATGGATAATAAACGATTATCCTGAACAAAGAAATATAATAATAACTAACTTATTATTGCCTCTAGGGCATATTTCCAACACTTGTCTCGGACGTGATGTCTATATGTATGATCATTGCCTTAGATATCATCATGATTTTGCGCGGTTCTATCAATTGCTCGATAGTAATTCGTTCACCCACCGTAATACTTGCTATTGTGAGAGAAGCCTCTAGTGAACACTATGGCCCTAGGGTCTACTTCACTTCATATTTTTAGCTTTACACTTTTACTTTGTTGCACTTTCCGCCTTCAGATCTCACCTTGCAATCAATCGTGAAGGGATTGACAGTCCCTTTGTAGCGTTGGGTGCAAGTTTGTTTGTTTTTGCGTAGGTACTTTGCAGACTTGCCTTGATACTCCTACTGGATTGATACCTTGGTTCTCAAACTGAGGGAAATACTTACCGCTACTGTGCTGCATCACCCTTTCCTTCTCAAGGGAAAAACCAACGCAAGCTCAAGAGGTAGCAATGCTCTACTCCTTTCTCGTTGTTGGTTTCTCCATAGATAGATCCTTGTGAAGCGTAGGAATTTTTTGGAAATTACTACGTTCCCCAACAGTGGCATCCGAGCTAGGTTTTATGTGTAGATTTTATGCACGAGTAGAACACAAAATTTGTGGGCAATGATTTGTCAATTGCTTGTCGTTACTAGTCTTATCTTGATTCCGTGGCATCGTGGGATGAAGCAGCCCAGACCGACTTTACACGTACTCTTACATGAGACTGCTTCCACCGACCGACATGCACTTGTTGCATAAGGTGGCTAGCAGGTGTTTGTCTCTCCCACTTTAGTCAGATCGGATTCGATTAAGAGGGTCCTTATGAAGGGTAAATAGCATTGGCATATCAAAACTGTGGTTGTCACGTAGGTAAGAAGCGTTCTTGCTAGAAACCCTAATCAGCCACGTAAAACTTGAAACAACAATTAGAGCATGTCTAACTTGTGTTTTGCAGGGTATGCTATGTGATGTGATATGGCCAAAAGGATGTGATGTTACATATGTGATGTATGATATTGATCATGTTCTTGTAATAGGATTCACGACTTGCATGTCGATGAGTATGACAACCGGCAGGAGCCATAGTAGTTGTCTTAATTTATTGTATGAGATACAACGCCATGTGATTACTTTACTTTATAGCTAACCGTTGGCTATAGTAGTAGAAACTATAGTTGGCAAGACGACTTCGCGATGACACAATGATGGAGATCATGATGATGGATATCATGGTGTCATGCCGGTGACAATGATGATCATGGTGCCCCGAAGATGGAGATGAAAAGGAGCAAGATGATATTGGCCATATCATGTCACTATAAGATTGCATGTGATGTTTATCATGTTTTTCATCTTATTGCTTAGAACGACGGTAGAAAAGATAAGATGGTCCCAAATTAGAATTTCGAGATACGTATTCCCCTAAGTGTGCACCATTGCGAAGGATCGTTGTCTCGAAGCACCACGTGATGATCAGGTGTGATAGATTCTAACATTCGCATACAACGGGTGTAAGCCAGTTTACACACGTAAAACACTTAGGTTGACTCAACGAGCCTAGCATGCACAAACATGGCCTCAAATACGGGAGACCGAATGGTCGAACATGAGTCGTATGGTTGATACGATCAGCATGGAGATGCTCACCATTGATGACTAGTCTCTCTCATGTGATGACCGAACACGAGCTAGTCGACGTGGATCATGTAACACTTGGATGACTAGAGGGATGTCAATCTGAGTGGGAGTTTATTAGTAATTTTATTAGATGAACTTAATTATCATGAACTTAGTCCAAAATTGTCTTTACAAATATTGTAGATCCAATGGCCAACGCAAATGCCTCATTTAACTTCAACGCATTCCTAGAGAAAACCAAGCTGAAAGACGATGGAAGCAACTATGCGGACTGGGCTCGTAACTTAAAGCTAATCCTCACTGCTTCCAAGAAGGCATATGTCCTTAATGCGGCACTATGTGACCCTCCCATTCCTGCGGCAACCCAGGACGTTAGGAACGCCTGGCAGTCGTCGAGTGATGACTACTCTCTGGTTTAGTGTGGCATGCTTTACAGTTTAGAATCGGGGCTCCAAAGGCGTTTTGAGCAACATGGAGCATATGAGATGTTCGAGGAGCTGAAACTAGTTTTTCAAGATCATGCCCGGGTCGAGAGATATGAAGTCTCCGACAAGTTCTTTAGTTGTAAGATGGAGGATAATAGTTCTGTCACTTAGTACATAGTTTGAATGTCTGGGTTGCACAACCGCTTGACGCAGCTAGGAGTTGAACTTCCGGATGACGCGGTCATTGACAGAATCCTCCAGTCGCTTCCACCTAGCTATAAAGGCTTTGTGATGAACTAAAACATGCAAGGGATGGAGAAAACCATTCTGGAGTTGTATGCAATGCTGAAATCAGCTGAGGTAGAAATCAAGAAAGAACATCAAGTGTTGATGGTGAATAAGACCACCAGTTTCAAGAAAGGCAAAGGTAAAAAGAAATTCAAGAAAGACGGCAAAGCAGTTGCCGCGCCCGGTAAACTAGTTGCCGGGAAGAAGCCAAAGAAAGGACCCAAGCCTGAGACTGAGTGCTATTATTGCAAGGGAACCGGTCACTGGAAGCGGAACTGCCCCAAATACTTAGCGGACGAGAAGGCCGACAACGTCAAATGTATATGATATACATGTAATTGATGTGTACCTTACCAGCGCTCGTAGTTTCTCCTGTGTATTTGATACGGTGTTGTTGCTCACATTTGCAACTCAAAGCAGGAACTGCGGAACATGCGTAGGCTGGCAAAGGACGAGGTGACGATGCGCGTCGGGAATGGTTCCAAGGTCGATGTGATCGTCGTTGGCACGCTACCTCTACATCTACCTTTGGGATTAGTTTTAAACCTTAATAATTGTTATTTAGTACCAGCTTTGAGCATGAACATTGTATCGGGATCTCGCTTGATGCAAGATGACTACTCATTTAAATCTGAGAATAATGGTCGTTCTATTTATATGAGTGGTATGTTTTATGGTCATGACCCGCTGGTCAATGGTTTATTCTTGATGAATCTCGAACGTGATGTTACACATATTCATAGTGTGAGTACCAAAAGATGTAAGGTTGATAATGATAGTCCCACATACTTGTTGCACTGCCGCATTGGTCATATCGGTGTTAAGCGCATGAAGAAACTCCATACAGATGGACTTTTGGAGTCTCTTGATTTTGAATCATTTGACACATGCGAACCATGACTCATGGGCAAGATGACCAATACTCCATTCTCCGAAACAATGGAGCGAGCAACCAACTTGTTGGAAATAATACATACCGATGTATGCGGTCCAATGAGCGCTAAGGCTCGCGGAGGCTATCGTTATGTTCTCACGCTCACTCATGATTTAAGTAGATATGGGTATGTCTACTTAATGAAACACAAGTCTAAAACCTTTGAAAGGTTCAAGGAATTTCAGAGTGAGGTAGAGAATCAACGTGACAAGAAAATAAAACTCCTATGATCTGATCGTGGAGGAGAATATTTGAGTCACGAGTTTGGCACGCACCTGAGGAAATGTGACATTGTTTCACAACTCACACCGTCTCGCACACCGCAGCGTAACGGTGTGTCTAAACGTCGTAATCGCACTTTATTGGATATGGTGCGACCTATGATGTCTCTTACTGACTTACCACTATCATTTTGGGGATATGCATTGGAAACTAACGCATTCACTTTAAATAGGGCACCGTCTAAATACGTGGAGACAACACCATATGAATTATGGTTTGGCAAGAAACCTAAGTTGTCATTTCTGAGAGTTTGGGGTTGCGATGCTTATGTGAAGAAACTTCAACCAGAGAAGCTCGAACCCAAAGCGGAAAAATGCGTCTTCATAGGATACCCTAAGGAAACTATTGGGTACACCTTCTATCTTAGATCCGAAGGCAAAATCTTTGTTGCCAGGAATGGATCCTTTCTAGAGAAAGAGTTTCTCTCGAAAGAAGTAAGTGGGAGGAAAATAGAAAATAGAAAATGTTTCTGAGGTGCCTGTACCGACAAGAGAAGAAGTTAATGATGATGATCATGACACTCTGCATCAAGTTGCTATTGAACGTGAAGGTCCACAAGGACACGTTCCGCACCAGAGTGGTACGGCAACCCTATCATGGAAATCATGTTGTTGGACAACAGTGAACCTTTGAAATATGAATAAGCGATGGCGGGCCCGGATTGCAACAAATGGCTTTAGGCCATGAAATCCGAGATAGGATCCATGTATGAGAACAAAGTATGGACTTTGGTGTACTTGCCCGATGATCAGCGAGCCATAGAAAATAAATGGATCTCTAAGAAGAAGACAGACTACGATGAGACCTTCTCGCTCGTAGCGATGCTAAAGTCAGTCTGAATCATGTTAGCAGTTGCTGCATTTTATGATTATGCAATCTGGCAAATGGACGTCAAAACGGCATTCGTGAACGGCTTTCTTAAGGAAGAATTGTATATGATACAGCTGGAAGGTTTTGTCAATCCTAACAATGCTCACAAGGTATGCAAGCTCCAACGCTCCATCTATGGGCTGGTACAAGCATCTCGGAGTTGGAACATTCACTTGGATGAGGTGATCAAAGCGTTTGGGTTTATACAGACTTATGGAGAAGCCTGTATTTACAAGAAAGTGAGTGGGCGCTTTGTAGCATTTCTCATATTATATGTGGACGACATATCGTTGATGGGAAATGATATAAAACTATTGGAAAGCATAAAGGCCTATTTGAATAAGAGTTTTTCAATGAAGCACCTTGGAGAAGCTTCTTACATATTAGGCATCAAAATCTATAAAGATAGATCGAGACACCTCATAGGTCTTTCACAAAGCACATACCTTGATAAGATATTGAAGAAGTTCAACATGGATAAGGCCAAGAAGGGGTTCTTGCCTGTATTACAAGGTGTGAGGTTGAGTACGAATCAACGCCCGACCACGACAGAAGATAGAGAAAAGATGAGTACCATCCCCTATGCTTCAGCCATAGGCTCTATTATGTATGCCATGTTGTGTACCAGACCTGATGTGAACCTTGCCATAAGTTTGGTAGGAAGGTACCAAAGTGATCCACGAGTGGACCACTGGACACCAGTTAAGAACATCCTTAAGTACCTGAAAAGGACTAAAAATATGTTTCTCGTTTATGGAGGTGCCAAAGAGCTCCTCGTAAAGGGTTACGTTGATGCTAGCTTCAACACAGATCCGGATGACTCCAAGTCACAAACTGGATACATGTATATTTTGAATAATGGGGCAGTTAGTTGCTGCAGTTGCAAACAAAGCGTCGTGGCGGCATCTACATGTGAAGCGGAGTACATAACTACTTCAGAAGCAACACGGGAAGGAGTCTGGATGAAGGAGTTCATCACCGACCTAGAAGTGATTCCCACAGCGTCGGGCCCAATGACTCTGTTCTGTGACAAAACTGGAGCTATTGCCATTGCAAAGGAGCCCAGGTTTCACAAGAAGACCAAGCACATCAAGCGCCACTTCAACTCCATCCGTGGATACATCGAGGATGGAGAAATAGATATTTGTAGAGTACATACGGACCTGAATGTTGCAAATCCGTTGACTAAACCTCTTCCACGAGCGAAACATGATCTGCACCAGAAATCTATGGGTGTTCAATTCATCATAATGCAATTAGATTATTCACTCTAGTGCAAGTGGGAGACTGTTGTAAATATGCCCTAGAGGAAATAATAAAGTTGTTATTTGCTATATTTCCTAGTTCATGATAATTGTATATTATTCATGCTATAATTGTATTAACCGGAGATCGTAATACATGTGTGAATGTATAGATAACAGTGTGTCCCTAGTGAGCCTCTAGTTGGCTAGCTCGTTGATCAATAGATGATCATGGTTTCCTGATCATGGACATTGGATGTCATTGATAACGGGATCACATCATTGGGGAATGATGTGATGGACAAGACCCAATCCTAAGCATAGCACTAGATCATATTGTTCGTCTGCTAAAGCTTTTCTAATGTCAAGTATCATTCCTTAGACCATGAGAATGTGCAACTCCTGGATGCCGTAGGAGTGCTTTGGGTGTATCAAATGTCACAACGTAACTGGGTCATTATAAAGGTGCACTACACGTATCTCTGAAAGTGTATGTTGGGTTGTACGAATCAAGACTGGGATTTGTCACTCCATGCGACGGAGAGGTATCTCTGGGCCCACTTGGTAATGCATTATCATACCGAGCTCAATGTGACTAAGGAGTTAGCCACGGGATGATGTGTTACAGAACAAGTAAAGAGACTTGCCGATAACGAGATTGAACAAGTGAAAGGACGTGGATGTCTGATACGTCCATTTTGCATCATGCTTTCATGTTGATATTTATCACTTTTTGGGCTGTTATTACACTTCACGGTACAATACTTATGCCTTTTCTCTCTTATTTTGCAAGGCTTACATGAAGAGGGAGAATGCCGACAGCTGGAATTCTGGCCTGAAAAAGGAGCAAGTTTGAGATACCTATTATGCGCAACTCCAAAAGCCGTGAAAATCAACGAGGAATTATTTTGGAATTTATAAAAAATATCGGGCGGAAGAAGTACCAGAGGGGAGCCACGAGGAGGCCACAAGCCTGCTAGGCGCGACCTACCCCCCTGGCCGTGCCTAGGGGGCTTGTGGGCTCCCTGTTGGCCCTCTGGCTCCCCTCTTTTGCTATAAGGATGGTTTCGTTCCAGAAAAAATAAAGAAGAGGCTTTCGGGAGGAATCATCGCTGCCACGAGGCGGAACTTGAGCAGAACCAATCTAGAGCTCCGGCAGGGTCGTCCTGCCAGGGAAACTTCCCTCCCGGAGGGGGAAATCGTCGCCATCGTCATCACCAACACTCCTCTCATCGGAGGGGACTCATCATCATCAACTTCTTCATCAGCACCATCTCATCTCCAAACCCTAGTTCATCTCTTGTAACCAATCTCCGTCTCGCGACTCCGATTGGTACTTCTAAGGTTGCTAGTAGTGTTAATTACTCTTTGTAGTTGATGCTAGTTGGATTACTCGATGGAACATTATATGTTCAGATCCTTGATGCTATTCAATACCTCTCTGATCATGAATATTATTATGCTTTGTAAGTAGTCACTTTTGTTCCTGAGGACATGGGATTAAGTCATGCTATAAGTAGTCATGTGAATTTGGTATTCGTTCGATATTTTGATGCGTTGTGGTGTTTTTCCTCTAGAGGTTTGTACAAGTAAGGGAAGCACCCAAGCACCGGTCCACCCACATATCAAACTATCAAAGTAGCGAACGCGAATCATATGAACATGATGAAAACTAGCTTGACAGAAATTCCCATGTGTCCTCGGGAGCGCTTTACCTCCTATAAGAGTTTGTCCAGGCTTGTCCCTTGCTACAAAAGGGATTGGGCCACTTTTCTGCACCTTTGTTACTTGCTACTTGCTACAAATCATATTTTCACACAACTATCTGTTACCGATAATTTCAGTGCTTGCAGAGAATACCTTGCTGAAAACCACTTGTCAGATCCTTCTGCTCCTCGTTGGGTTCGACACTCTTACTTATCAAAAGGACTATGATAGATCCCCTACACTTGTGGGTCATCAATGTCGCCTAGAGGGGGGTGAATAGGCGCTTTAAAAGAATTACGGTTTAGGCTTGAACAAATGTGGAATAAAACTAACATTTAATTTGTCAAGCACAAAACCTAAAACAACTAGGCTCAACTATGTGCACCAACAACTTATGCTAAGCAATGTAAACAACTGAGTGATAGCAAGATATATGACAAGAAACAATATGGCTATCACAAAGTAAAGTGCATAAGTAAAGGGTTCGGGTAAGAGATAACCGAGGCACGCGGAGACGATGATGTATCCCGAAGTTCACACCCTTGCGGATGCTAATCTCCGTTGGAGCGGTGTGTGGGCACAATGCTCCCCAAGATACCACTAAGGCCACCGTAATCTCCTCATGCCCTCGCGCAACGCTAGATGTCGTGATTCCAGTAAGGGGCCCTTGAGGGAGGTCACCGAACCCGTAGAAAAACGGTTGGGGCAATCTCCACAACTTAATTGGAGGCTATCAACAACACCACGAAGCTTCACCATAATGGAATATGGCTTCGAGGTGACCACAAATGCTTGGGGAAATCTCCACAACTTAATTGGAGACCCCTGACGCTTGCCCGGAGCTTTACAACACAATGATTGGGCTCTGAGGCACCGCCAAGCTTATAGGGGTACCAAGTACCCAAGGGTAATAAGATTCTCAACTTCTCACTTTCACGTATCACCGCGGAGAACTCAAACCGATGCACCAAATGCAATGGCAAGGGCACACGGAGTGCCCAAGTCCTTCTCTCCAAAATCCCACCAAAGCAACTAATGCTAGGGAGGAAAATGAGAGGAAGAACGAAGAAGAACATGAAGAACTCCAAGATCTAGACCCAAGGGGTTCCCCTCACTTAGAGGAGAAAGTGATTGGTGGAAATGTGGATCTAGATCTCCTCTCCCTTTTCCCTCAAGAACTAGCAAGAATCATTGGAGGGATTGAGAGTTAGTAAGCTCTAAGAAGGTCAACAATGGGGGAAGAACATGAGCTAAAGAGATAAGGTTCAATGGCAAAGAAGACCCCCTTTTATAAGTGGGGAAAAAACCAACCGTTATGCTTCACAACCTGCACAGAGCGGTACTACCGCTCGGTAGGGTCACCAGCCATGCTGAGGCAAAAAGGATGCGCAAATAAAGTCCGACGGAGCGGTACTACCGCTCGTGGGAGCGGTAATACCGCTCGGTAGGTTCACCAGCCATGCCGAGGCAAAAAGGACGTGCAAATAAAGTCCGACGGAGCGGTACTACTGCTCGTGGGAGCGGTACTACCGCTCGGCACAAGCGGTACTACTGCTCGCCACAGAAACTGCCTTAACTTTCGCATACGGACTCCGAATTCAACGAAACCAAGTTTGTTGGAAAGCTAACGACATGGGCTAACAAAATATTGATAGAAATATCAATAAGAATCAAGTGAGAAAAGTCCCATAAGAAAAAGGTGAGAACCCTTCCTCGAATAATACAGGTAAAAACTCCCAACATCGAAAACATCATGGAAGATGCATATGGACTCCGTTTTCGATGAACTCGAGCTTGTCATGAATATGACCATAAGCTCTAAAACTCACAAAGAGAAACACAAAACAAGAACCAAGAAGTATGATGCAAGGATGCAAATGGTTTGAGCTCTCAACGAACGATACGATCAACCTACTCACTTGAGAGCCCCCCTTGATAGTACGACAATCTATCCTAAAACAGAAAACCTATCAAGGGAAAATCTATACCTTGAACCTCGTCATCTTGAGTTAGATGACGATGATCTTGGCTTCCTCAAGATGGACCACCTTTCTTGATTGTGTTGGCTTGATGAAGACTAGTTGATTGCTGCCCCATACACACTATGGGTGAGCCGCTCTTCAGCATATCTTCACAAGTCCATTGCCACCACAATGGACGGCAAGCTTCAAGCATGATATCTCCGTGATGATCCACTTGAACTTGCGCACCGCAATCTTGATGAAGATCACCACTTGACGTCATCCTCCATGGGTTGTATGAGATCTTCCTCTTGACGCAAGCCCATGGAAACACACCTAACCCCACATAGAACTCTCACGAAGACCATGGGTTAGTACACAAACACGTAATGGACAAGGCTTACATACCATGGGATCACTTGATCCCTCTCGGTACATCTTGTACGCTTTGTGTGTTGATCATCTTGATTTACTCTTTGTCTGACGATCTTGATCAACCTTGTGTCTCTATGACCATTCTTTGGATAATACCTTGAATACCACCTTGGTCATCATATAAACTCCTTGAACCCGACAGATGGACTTCAAGAAGTGCCTATGGACAAATCCTATAAATATAACTTAAGGCAACCATTAGTCCATAGGAATTGTCATCAATTACCAAAACCACATATGGAGATATATGCTCTAACAATAAGGTATAATGATACCGACGATCGAATATCGGGCAAGTATAATACCGGTAGACAAAGGGAATTGCATTCGGGATTGATTGAATCCCCGACATCGCCTTTCATCCGATGAGATCATCGTGGAACATGCAGGAACCAACATGGATATCCAGACCCTGTTGTTGGTTATTGACCGGAGAGGTGTCTCGGTCATGTGTGCATGGTTCCCAAACCCGTAGGGTCTACACACTTAAGGTTTGATGACGCTAGGGTTACTATGGGAATAGTGTATGTGGTTACTGAAGGTTGTTTGGAGTCCTGGATGAGATCCCGAACGTCACGAGGAGTTCCGGAATGGTCCGGAGGTAAAGATTCATATATAGGAAGTGAGGATTTGATCGCCGAAAGTGTTTGGGCGTCGCCGGTAATGTACCGAGACCACCGGAAGGGTTCCGGGAAGGGCCACCAGCCCCGAAGGGGTACATGGGCCCAAAGTGGATGGGAACCAACCCCTAAGTGGGCTGGTGCACCACACCATCAGCGCAAGGCGCAAGAGTGGGAGAGTGGGCTAACCCTAGGAGCATGGTGGGCTTGCCTTGAGCGGCAAGCCACCCTAGGGCGCCACCTCCTCCACCCTTGGTCGTCGCCCCTTGCCCATCGAGGGCCGCCGCACCACATAGGGTGGAAATCCTAGGGGTGGCCACCCTCCTCCAACTCCTCCTATATATAGTGGAGGTTTTTGGGGCTACACATAACACAATTCCACCTCTCCATGGCGCAGCCCTACTCTTACTCGTCCTCGTCCTCCATAGAGCTTGGCGAAGCCCTACCGGAATACCACGCAGCTCCACCGTCACCATGTCGTCGTGCTGCCGGAGCTCTCCCTCAACCTCTCCTCTATCCTTACTGGATCAAGGCGTTGGAGACGTCACCGGGCTGCACATGTGTTGAACGCGGAGGCGCCGTTGTTCGGTGCATAGATCAGAATCCACCGCGATCTGAATCGCTACGAGTATGACTCCATCAACCGCATTCTACAAACGCTTCCGCTTAGCGATCTTCAAAGATTTGCACATGCTCTACCCCTTTGCTCGTTGTTGGTTTCTCCATAGATAGATCCTTGTGAAGCGTAGGAAAATTTTGGAAATTACTACGTTCCCCAACAATGTGCACTGCCTTGTACATGATGGCTACTGTAGGATAGAGCCCGTGCGATCCTATCCACGAAAATATCGGATGAAATCTCTGTCATGAATTTGTTCTGGCTTGTTTCGTAAGCCTCATCCTTTGTTTTGTTGGAGTATGGTAATTCGAGTTGCTTCGATGTCAAATGGTGATTTCATATCTTTTCCAAGAGGTGGTCTCATATTTTTATGGGAATGCTGATTCTTTTGCTCAATCAAGTTGTCTTTTTAATCCTTTTCAACCGGAGTCGTCATGTCAATTCTTCTCAACCGATGTGCTTCTCTTTAAGTGAATTCTATCATCTCCAATTTTGCAAGATCGATCTCTCATTTCTTTCCAGAGTTTGTCTCATCTGTCCCAAGTTCTCTTTTTTTTCCGCCCTCCTGTCCCTTTTTCTTCAGTGATTCAATCATCATCCAAGTGCATTTCATTTCACTATTTCTTCCGCTATCTTCTCTTCTGTGTCGTATTAGGTGATTCTTTGTAAAGATTCTTAGGAGTTCGAGTTCAGCATTTCTTCAGGTTGTTTTCTTATCCGGTGGATTCAATTCAAGATCTCGGTGTTCATCATATCCTTCACATTGTTTGGAAATTTTCTTAAGTCTTTCTTGGTTAGTCATCCATCTCTTTCTATCTGGAGTGCTCAAGATATCTCAGAAGCTTCTTGTTTTCAATCCTTTCAATTATTTTGAGATTCTCACCTCATCAAGTTTTCTTTACACCGATGCAATCTATCTTGTCTAATCAATTGTTTCAACGGTGGTTTCTTTTGAGTGGGCGCATAACCCACATGTTTCTCCGAGGATCTTATCTAGCTCTCCTAATCTTTTCCCGGAGATCTCTAATTCTTTTCAATTATGACGTAAGTATGAATTTCACCAGTCATATTCCTTCTCCAGGATTGCTTCAAAATTAATTCTCATCATTGGCTCAAACTTTCATTCTTCATTATTTTGGAGTGTCTCAGTAATTCTTGGTGGTGTTTGATACGTCTCCATTGTATCTACTTTTCCAAACTCTTTTGCCCTTGTTTTGGACTCTAATTTGCATGATTTGAATGGAACTAACCTGGACTGACGCTGTTTTCAGCAGAATTGCCTTGGTGTTATTTTTGTGCAGAAATCAAAGTTCTCCAAACGTCCTGAAAATTTACGGGGAGCAGTTTTGGAAAATAAGAAAAATAGATGCGCCAAGTTCCACCTCAGGGGGTGGGCCAGTGGGCCACAAGGCCTGGCTCCGCCACCACCCCCTCGTGGCGGTGGGCAGGCTTGTGGGGCCCACACGGCTCTGCCGCCCCCAATTCCAGCTCTATAAGATCCCTTTCGTCCCAGAAAAATAAAAAGAGAAGTTTTCATCGCGTTTTCGATACGGAGGCGCCGCCACCACCTGTTCTTCATCTGGAGGGCAGATCTGGAGTCCGTCTTGGGATCCGGAGAGGGGAAATCGTCGCCATCGTCATCATCAACCTTCTTCCCTCTCCAATTCCATGAATCTCTTCGTCATTTGTGAGTAATCTATTCGTAGGCTCGCTGGGCGGTGATGAGTAGGATGATATCTATCATGTAATCGAGTTAGTTTTGATGGGGATTGATCCCTAGTATCCACTATATTCTGAGATTGATGTTGCTACTACTTTGCCATGCTTAATGCTTGTCACTAGGGCCCGAGTGCCATTATTTCAGATCTGAAATTATTATGTTGTCACCAATATATGTGTGTTTTAGATCCGATCTTGCAAGTTGTAGTTACCTACTATGTGTTACGATCCGTCAACCCCGAAGTGACAATAACTGGAACCACTCCCGGTGATGACCATAGTTTGAGGAGTTCATGTGTTCACCAAGTACTAATGCGTTGGTCTGGTTCTTTATTAAAAGGAGAACCTTAATATCCCGTAGTTTCCTATTGGACCCCTCTGGCACGGGAGGGATGGACAATAGATGTCATGCAAGTTCTTTTCCCTAAGCACGTATGACGACACACGGAATGCATGCCTACATCACATTGACGAACGGGAGCTAGCCACATATCTCTCCGTGTTATAGGTGTTGCATGATGAATCTCATCCAAACAAATCACCGACCCATTGCCTACGAGTTTGTCCTACTGTTGTTACTTGTCTTGCTCTGCTGCTGCTGCTACTACTGTTGTTACTTGTTTTGCTCTGCTACTGTTGCTATTACTGTCGCTTGCTACTGTTGCTACTTGCTACTACTGTTACTACTGCTGTTCCTTGCCGCTGCTATTGCTCGTTACACTGCTGCTACCTGCTACAATCTTGATTCGCTGATCGTTGACGGGAACTGACAATTTCCGTCAACGAGGCAACTTGGCGCCATTGATACAATCATTAGGAATAGTCTGCCGTCAACAGATCGTTTCCGACACCGTTGTTATCATACTACTTTGCTACTGATACTTTGCTTGCAGATACTAATCTTTCAGGTGTGGTTGAATCTGACATATTCAGCTGCTAATACTTGAGAGTATCCTCTCACCTCCTATAGGCGAATCAACAAATTTGGGTCGAATACTCTACCCTCGAAAATTGTTGCGAACCCACCGCTGGTGGGCCATCAACAACATTCTTCTAGTTTCGTTGCCGGGGAGTGCTAGCAGCATTCTTTTGGTGCCGTTGCAGGGGAAGGTTTGTTGTCATCAGCATTCGTTTAGCCATCGCCAGAGATTGCAATCAACATTTTTCTGGCGCCGTTGCCGGGGAGGTATTGCTATATTCTCTGAGTTACTTGGGATTTATATCTACTGATCACTATGAAGAATCTGAAGGATCCGAAGACCAAAGTCTTGCCCTCAACTACGAGGGGAGGTAAGGAATTGCCATCTAGCTCTGCACTTGATTCGCCTTCAGTTATGAGTAAGTTTGCGACATCACCTCCTGCTAGAAATCTTGATATGTCGCATGTGCTTGATGATGCTTGTGATACTACTGCTAGAGATGCTATGCTTGATACTATGCCTGATACTGCTAGAGATGCTATGCTTGATACTATGCCTGATGATACTATGCCTGATACTGCTAGAGATGCTATGCTTGATACTGTTTTGCCCAATGATGCTAGAGATGCTATTTTGCCTGATGATGCTATGCTTGATACTGCTAGAGATACTCCTTTGCCTGATGTTCCACTAGGAGTGTTCCTTGATGATCATATTGCTAGAGTTACTGCCAATGCTCGTGATGCTTCTGAAACAGCCGATACTATTGAGATAGAACCTGCTTTTGCTCCTGCTAGATCTAGCTCTCCTAGATATGAATTGCCTGATATACCTGAGGGTTACGTTATGGAGGGAGAGATAGTTGAGGATTTTCTTGCGTGTAAGGATGCCTATGACGCTGAGAAATTACTTCTCAAGTGTAAGGAAAAATCTCGGGAAGCTAGGATGAAAAATGACCCGAAGTTTGCCACTTCGTCTATCTTTGTCACCGATAAGGATTATGAATTCTCTGTCGACTCTGAGATAATCTCTCTAGTCGAATCTAATCCTTTTCACGGTTATGAGTCTGAGACGGTCATAGCCCATCTTGCCAAACTATCCGAAATAGCCAACCTTTTCACTAATGAGGAGAAGATCCGCCACTACTATATCCTTAAGTTGTTTCCTTTCTCTCTAAAGGATGATGCTAAAGTCTGGTTCACTTCTCTTGCTCCTGGATGTGTGCGTAGTCCTGAGGAGATGGTCTATTACTTCTGTGAGAAATATTTCCCTGCCCATAAGAAGCAAGCTGCCTTGCAGGAAATATACAACTTTGCTCAACTCCAAGAAGAGAGTCTTCCACAAGCTTGGGTAAGGCTCGTCCAGCTACAGAATGCTTTGCCTGATCACCCTCTTAAGAAGAACGAGATACTTGATATCCTCTATAACGGACTTACCGATGCCTCTAGAGACCACCTAGATAGTTGTGCCGGTTGTGTTTTTAGGGAACGAACTGTAGAACAAGGTGAGACTCTACTGAATAACCTCTTGATCAACGATAATGCTTGGACTATTCCCGAACCACCTCCTAATACAACTCCTAAGAAAAGAGGTATTCTATTCCTCAGTCCCGAAGATATGCAAGAAGCCAAGAAATCTATGCAAGAGAAAGGCATTAGATCTGAAGATGTCAAAAATCTACCACCTATCGAAGAGATCCATGGTCTCGATAACCCGATACAGGTAGTGAAAGTGAATTCTCTGCATAGGTTTGATGAGAGTGATATTCCTTTTGATAAACCTGCTAGCCTGTGCTTTGATGAATTTGACAACTTTGTTGCCAAACAACAGAGTTTCAATGATTATGTTAGCAGACATTTGGAACAAAGTACTTGTATGCTTAGCCATTTAAGTGCTTGTGTAGACAGAAATGTCAATGATCTGAAGCTTCTGTGTAAACATGCCTCTATGATTACTACTCAGGTAGAACAAGTACTTAAAGCTCAGAATGACCTGCTCAATGAATTAAATGGCAACTCTGTCAGAGTCATTACTAGAGGAGGCAAAATGACTCAGGAACCTTTGTATCCTGAAGGTCATCCTAAGAGAATTGATCAAGATTCTCAAGGAATCAATGCTGATACACCCAGTCATCCTAAGGAGAAGAAGAAGGATGATAGAAACCTGCACGCCAGTTCACCAAATACTGTCACACCTGAAGAACCTACTGATATTTCTGCGTCTGATGCAGAAACACAATCAGATGATGAACATGAACCTGGTGACAATATGGACAGTGATGTTCATAATAATGCTCAACCTAGCCATGACGAGGATGTGGAGATTGAACCTACGGTTAATCCTGATAATCCACAACCTAAGAGATACGACAAGAATGACTTCACTGCTAGGAAGCATGGTAAAGAAAGAGAGCCATGGATTCAGAGACCTATGCCCTTCCCTCCTAAGCCATCCAAGAAAAAGGATGATGAGGATTTTGAGCGCTTCGTTGAGATGATAAGACCCGTCTTTCTGCAGATGCGGTTAACTGATATGCTCAAGATGTCTCTGTATGCCAAGTACATGACAGATATCGTGACTAATAAACGGAAGATACCAGATCTTGAGATCTCCACCATGCTTACCAACTACACTTTTAAAGGTGGAACTCCTAAGAAACTTGGTGATCCCGGAGTGCCCACTATACCTTGCTCAATTAAAGGAAACTATGTAAGAACTGTCTTATGTGACCTTGGAGCCGGTGTTAGTGTTATGCCGCTTTCTCTTTATCGTAGACTTGAATTGGATAAGTTGACACCCACTGAAATTTCTCTGCAAATGGCCGACAAATCAACTGCTTTCCCTATCGGCATTTGCGAGGATGTGCCTGTTGTGGTTGCTAACACCACTATCTTAACAGACTTTGTTATCTTGGATATTCCCGAGGACGATGCCATGGCTATCATCCTCGGAAGACCCTTTTTAAACACTGCAGGGGCTGTTATAGATTGCAACAAAGGCAATGTCACTTTCCATGTCAACGGTAATGAGCACACAGTGCACTTTCCGAAGAAACGATATCCAGTACATTGCATCAATGCTATCGAAAAGACTTCATTGATTCTCATTGGGAGCTTTGAATCCCCTATTCCTCGTGTCAAGATGAAGTATGATTTGCTTGTTGGGGAGATACATATCCCCATTGAGGTGACTTAGTGGCTATTCGAAAATTCTCCGTTCTCTCTTGCGATTCGATAAGGTTTTTTCATAAGGACTTGATCAATCCCATTGACGGATTTCTTTCGATGACCATGAAACGGATGAATCAAGGAGTCACATACCTCTGTTTTAAGCTTTCTTTTTCTTTTTGCTTAGAAGAAAAATGATAGAATTAGTTTAGTTTTTCCTGTTTTCTGTTTTAGCGTCCCGGAGAAAAATACCTCGAAAATAAAAGTTCTCCGATGGTCCTGAAAATTTAGTATGATTTTTTCTGGAATTTTTGAAAATTTCTGGGCCTGAGAGCTGGCCTGGGGGCCTGACGAGTGGTCCACAAGCCCTGCCACCGCCACCTACCCCCCTGGTGGCGGGGTGCAAGCTTGTGGGGCCCACAGGCACCCCCTCCACTCATTCCAGCTTCCAGCCTCTTCTTCCACCTCCAGAAAAAAATTGTTTCGCAGCTCAAACCCGTGTTCTTGCTCATTTGGCTATGATTTTCGACCTCCTTGCTCAAAGCACCATTCTCCGAACTGTTTTGGGGAAATTACTCCTTGGTAAGTGATTCCTCCATTGGTCCAATTAGTTTTTGCTCTAGTGCTTTATCCTTCGCTAATTATTGCTACCTTGGTGACCCTGTTCTTGAGCTAGAAATGTTGATTTTAGCTGGTCCCAAGTAGTTTTAGCGTGTGATACGGTCTCTAGGCACTAGTAGGAGTAGTTGCTACAAAGTGTGGTGGGTCTTTATTCACTTTTCTCTTGAACTTCAAAAATTTCAGCAAAAGGAAATTATGTTCAGGAGGAAGTTTCGTGGTGGTTCCTCCAGTAAGAAGGGTCCTCGTCTCTCCTTTCGGGAGCCCGAACCTTTTCAACTAAGGGGCGCACCGGTACAACCATGTGAATGGCCTTCCGATGAGTTCATGATCGAAGCAGGTTTCAAGGATGAGTTTGATACACTTGTCCGCAATGTCGGGTTAGAAGAATTCCTCTCAGATAAATGTGAGTTTGATACACTTGTCTGCAATGTCGGGTTAGAAGAATTCCTCTCAGATAAATGTGAACAGTATGCTATGCTCACTGCCTCTTTCGTGCGTAGATTTAAATTTTTAGTTGGCCGTGACTCATCCATAGTGTTTGATCTGTACGATAAATCATATAGCTTGGATCTGGAGGATTTCAATAGGATTTGCAAGATACCCCATGGGGTAGTGTTAATGATCCTCCTAAGTCCTCGGTCAGAGACTTTGTCTCCAATATAACTGTTGGAGAAACCAGAGATATCATGCAAGCCACCATAGGAAGCATCCATTTCTCTGCCTTGCACTACCTTGCCCTCTTCATAGGTAGGTGCATTAACGGCAAGGGTGCACATTGTCACCTATGCGCTTCCGACCTTAGTATCCTTAAGAGCACAGTAACATGTGACAGGAGCTTCAATATGGGAGCTATAATAGCAAGGAGGCTGAATAAAAATGCCAGTGAGGGGGATTTCTTTGGTGGAGTTTATGCTACAAGCTTAGCAAATTTTCTTGGAGTATCCATCCGTCCGGAAGACCCTCCTCTCCATACAGCCTACCTTGATCGTGTCGCTCTAACACGCTACCAGTTCCTTGAGAGAGATCATGGATCCCTCCTATACCGCTTGATATTTAACCGGCAGCGTGTTTTCCATATCACCCTTCCTACTCCTGCTTTCTTTGACTTTCAGGTAAAACGAAGATACTACATAACCATAGGAGAGGCAGAGGAGTATGAGAGGGAGGCGACGGTTGCTCGACTTCGTGAGGCAGCTATTCAGGCAGTGGCTGCAGCACTCCCGTATAACACCCATTATGACTTTGGGTTTCGCCAGGATCATCCATGGGAGTAGACCAAGCTAGGCCAAAAGCCTAAGCTTGGGGGAGTACGTGTTCTCACTGACTTTACATTTATGCTTATGCTTTCACTTTGTTAGCCGATGTTTACACTTTGCCACTGTATTATCCATGCTAGTTTCTTTTTGTTTTCTTGTTTTCTTGTTTTGTGTCCTTTTGAGAAAACCCAAAAGATTTTTCTTTCTTCTTTTGCTTGTTGGGAGTTTTCCCGTGTAAATAGTTTTCTTTTTCTTTGTGTCAAGGTAGAAGATATTGGTTAAAATGTTTATTGGTTCTTGCATGCTTACCTATTTAGCTTTCAAAGAGCCATATTACTTTGTCTTCTCCTTTGTGTTTGCCTGCAGATTCAGCTTAGTCCAATGCGCTTATTATTGTTCACATCGTTCGATTGTGCAAATGAAAGGCAACAATGATGATATATGATGAAGTGACTGAGACTGAAAAACTGGTATGAACTCTATCTATTTTGTTTTTGTAAATATGACTAGCTTGTCGACCCAGATTTAGCTTTGTTGTGAGAGAACCATGTTTGCAATGACAACTTAGAGATCATAGTTTCTGATGCCATGCTTATTTAGCTGAGAGCTTATAATGGTTTCTCTTGAATGCCAACATAGATTTTGAGATGACTATGATGTAGTATGATAGGATGGTATTCTCCTTTGAATGTTTGAAGTGGCTTGACTTGGCGCATGTTCATGCATGTAGTTGAAACAAAATCAACATAGCCTCTATGATGTTCGTGTTCATGGTGATTTATATACTGTTCATGCTTGCATTCAATGTTAGTCAAACTCATTGCATCTTGATGACTGTTGTCGCTCTCTAGTTGGTCGCTTTCCAGTCTTTTGCTAGCCTTCACTTGTACTAAGCGGAATACTGCTTGTGCATCCACTTCCATAAACCCAATTTTTTTTCCATGAGAGTCCACCATACCTACCTATTTGCGGTATCTACCTGCCGTTCCAAGTAAATTTGCATGTGCCATTCTCTAAACCTTCAAGAAATAATCTGTTTTGCATGCCCGAACCGCTCATGTGGTGACACAGGGCTATTGGTATCTTCCATGCTAGGAGTGTTATCCTCGACATGTGTTTATTCACAGTCATTCACGAGAAAGGGGCCGGTAATTGGAATGCCCAGTTCCACGCTTAAATCAAAAACATAACTGTAAAACAAGACTCCCCCCGGATTGATGTTAGTATGGACAGCACCCGAGGATTCGGCTAGCCGTGGAGTGTGATTGATTGGTGGTGGGGGAGTTAAAACTTTACTTTTCTGTTTGGGAACCGCCTATAGCATGAGTAGCATGGAAGATATTGAGAACTCTTGGTCATTGCGTTGACAATGAAAGCATGCCACACAAAATTATTATCTCTATTTTCAAAGCTTGAGCTCTGGCACCTCTACAAATCAATGCTTCCCTCTGCGAAGGGCCTGTCTATTTATTTTCCTATCGAGTCATCATCCTCTTATATAAGCACCAATTAGAGAGCACCTCTGTCATTTTTATGCTTTGCTTTTGATTGATATTGAGTATGACTATGACTGGATCTTCCTTGCTATGAATTACAATGTTTAGTCAACCCTTGATCTTTGAAAGTGCTCTGCATTTATGTTTTGCGGTCTCACAAAGAGCTAGCGAGATACCACCTATTCATATTGCTTCATGCTTGTTTTGATTGAAGTGTTGGTATTTGAAACTCATTATTATTTGCTTGTTAGCTGATTATGCCATTGATATTAGTTTACCGTGAGACCTTTGTGTGATTTGCTTATGTGGTTAAGTTGTCATCTTGCTGAAATTCTGGTTGTGAGTTAGACATAGTTGCAACAACAAGATCAAACGGAGTTTGTCAAAGTTTTTCTTTCTCTCTCAGTTTGTCAACTGAGTTGCTTGAGGACAAGCAAGATTTTAAGCTTGGGGGAGTTGATACGTCTCCATCATATCTACTTTTCCAAACTCTTTTGCCCTTGTTTTGGACTCTAATTTGCATGATTTGAATGGAACTAACCTGGACTGACGCTGTTTTCAGCAGAATTGCCTTGGTGTTATTTTTGTGCAGAAATCAAAGTTCTCCAAACGTCCTTAAAATTTACGGGGAGCAGTTTTGGAAAATAAGAAAAATATTTGCGCCAAGTTCCACCTCAGGGGGTGGGCTAGTGGGTCAGAAGCCCTGGCTCCACCACCACCCCCTTGGTGGCGGTGGGTAGGCTTGTGGGGCCCACATGGCTCTGCCGCCCCCAATTCCAGCTCTATAAGATCCCTTTTGTCCCAGAAAAAATAAAAAAGAGAAGTTTTCGTCGCGTTTTCGATACGGAGGCGCCGCCGCCACCTGTTCTTCATCTCGAGGGCAGATCTGGATTCCGTCTTGGGCTCCGGAGAGGGGAAATCGTCGCCATCGTCATCATCAACCTTCTTCCCTCTCCAATTCCATGAAGCTCTTCGTCGTTCGTGAGTAATCTATTCGTAGGCTCGCTGGGCGGTGATGAGTAGGATGAGATCTATCATGTAATCGAGTTAGTTTTGATGAGGATTGATCCCTAGTATCCACTATGTTCTTAGATTGATGTTGCTACTACTTTGCCATGCTTAATGCTTGTCACTAGGGCCCGAGTGCCATGATTTCAGATCTGAAATTATTGTGTTGTCACCAATATATGTGTGTGTTAGATCCGATCTTGCAAGTTGTAGTTACCTACTATGTGTTATGATCCGGCAACCCCGGAGTGACAATAATCGGAACCACTCCCGGTGATGACCATAGTTTGAGGAGTTCATGTGTTCACCAAGTGCTAATGCGTTGGTCCGGTTCTTTATTAAAAGGAGAACCTTAATATCCTGTAGTTTCCTTTTGGACCCCGCTGCCACGGGAGGGATGGACAATAGATGTCATGCAAGTTCTTTTCCCTAAGCACGTATGACGACACACGAAATGCATGCCTACATCACATTGACGAACGAGAGCTAGCCACATATCTCTCTGTGTTATAGCTGTTGCATGATGAATCTCATCCAAACAAATCACCGACCCATTGTCTACGAGTTTGTCCTACTGTTGTTACTTGTCTTGCTCTGCTGCTGCTACTACTACTATTGCTACTGATGTTACTTGTTTTGCTCTGCTGCTGCTGCTACTGTTGCTATTACTATCGCTTGCTACTGTTGCTACTTGCTATTGCTGTTACGACTGATGTTCCTTGCCGCTGCTATTGCTCATTACACTACTGCTACCTCCTACAATCTTGATTCGCTGATCGTTGACGGGAACTGACAATTTCCGCCAGCGAGGCAACTTGGCGCCATTGATACAATCGTTAGGAATAGTCTGTCGTCAACAGATCGTTTCCGACACCGTTGTTACCATACTACTTTGCTACTGATACTTTGCTTGTAGATACTAATCTCTTAGGTGTGGTTGAATATGACATATTCAGGTGCTAATACTTGAGAGTATCCTCTCACCTCCTATAGGAGAATCAACAAATTTGGGTTGAATGCTCTACCCTCGAAAACTGCTGCGAACTCACGCGCTGGTGGGCCATCAACAATATTTTCTAGTTTCGTTGCCGGGGAGTGCTAGCAGCATTCTTCTGGTGCTGTTGCACGGGAAGGTTTGTTGTCATCAGCATTCGTCTAGCCATCGCCAGAGATTGCAATCCGTGTTCTCCTCATCATTTTCACCTTGGAAGACCGAAGGAGTGTTTCTCTCAATCTTGGTCCATTCTCTTGAAGATGCATCATTTCAGCTTTGTGTTATCATATCGAATTGTTCTCGATCCTCTGAAGGCCATCATTTGAGAAGATTTCTTCATTCTCAGCTTTTAGCTTTCATCCTCAAATTCTTCTCAATTGTGTCTCTTCGTTCGTCTCTCAATTATTCCCATGCCTTGTTGAAGTTTTATGTTAGGCGGATCATGGCCTCTTCATTCTCAGGTGTTCTTCAAGATCTTGTGGTAGTACCTCAAGTATTCTTTCTCTGCATTTCAAGTGCAAATATTCCTCCTTTGTCCTTTGAGGTGGTATTATAGCATTCTTGTTAGTGGAGGAGTCTCGAAGAGAATTTGTTTCAAGAATGAGATATTTAAACCCACCAATTCTATGATCATGAGATATTTTCAACTCATGATTTCTTCATTGAGCTATCTTGGTTTAGACTTCACCTAAAGCTTTGTCTAAGGATTGTTGCTATTATGGTGTCGCCATTAATCCAAGTTTTCAATGTATCCTCTTGGTGAAAGAAGTTCTTCTTATCTTGTTGCTCCCAATGAATCAATTGTTCTCCAATTGTGGCCGGTTTTCACCTCATTTTTTAGATGGTTTTCATAAGTCCACTACAAGCTTGTTCCTTTCGTTGTTGGTTTCCAACAACTCCGTTCAATTCTTCTTGCAAGACTTCTTGTCAAATTCAATTGTGATAGTAGTTGTCATTTTCTTCTTCATTTTATTCTTCTCAAAGATCTAGTTTTTATTCTCTTGTTCCGGAGTTGTGGTGATGTTGCTCTCTTCAATCTATCATCTTGTTCTATCAAGGTCCTGTTCTTTCCTTGCTTATTCAATGTAGTTAGTTTGTTGTGATTCTTCTCAAGATCTTTCCATCTTATCAAATTTATTCCTCAATTTCCTACCGAAGTGCTGCCGAAATTTTGTTTGAATTCTTGCTTGTTCCTCATGTCATTCTTCATCCCTTGCAACCTTCAAGGATCGCTGGTTTCACTCGTTGGTCAAAGAAGCGACTAAGTTTTACCTCTTATTTCTCAACCTCTTCCCCTTTTCATTCTTAGATCTCGGGGCAAGATCACTTGTTAGTGTAGGAGAGTTGTGACGGCTCGAGACTGACGCTCCAGAAGATTCCCTTCTTATTCCATTGCCGCTGTGCGATTAGATTGTGTGTCGCATTCATCATCGCATCATGCGCATCATCTACATTGCATCGGCGCTCCATTGTTGCCAGTTTTCAAACTTGCATCCGTTATTAGTTGTCGGTTCTCTTCGTGTTCGTCCTTGACCGTTTTGATCCCAACCACACACGCACGCGTCCGTGACATCGTTAAAAATATTGTTTTAAAAGGGGTGTATAAAACTTTCTCGGATTGAGTAGAAATTTTGTGTGTGGTCTTAATATAGCATAGGTAGGCCGCACGCCAAATTTCGTCGCAATCGGAGTTCGTTTGATACTCGTACCGTTAAATATATAGCGACACTATAGCCGGTTTAGTTATCGGACGTTTTAGTGTTTTAAAACTCTATCACAGGCCGCACCGTTTCCCTCTTATCCCGACATAGACCATCTACACAACCACTAGACCCACCTAGCCACTTCCTCCGTTCGTTGTCGTTGGATTGCGGTCGGACGGACGAGGTCCAACCCACCATAACCCAACCCTATGTAAGAACCACCCCCATGGACGAGCTCTCTCACTCCACTAGGGTTTCCTCCTAGCCATTTTTGTAGCCACCCCTAGAAAAACCCCACCTGCTAGCTCCACCTCCTCTCTCCCCGAAATCCAATCTCACGACACATCTGGACCATCGGATCTCCATCCAAAGGCCCAGATTTCGCCCAAATCCCCACCTACCGGACATGTCCGTGCGACCACAGAGCCAGCCCAATCCGATCTGGATCAGTAGCCCGAGCCAGCTCACCGGAGGACCTCCCACCCTCCAACTGAACCTCGCGGGAACCGCCAGATCGGAGCAGCCGCCGCGCCCCGACCGAACCTCGCCACTCCCTCGTCGGAGCACTGATACATCTCCAACGTATTTATAATTTTTTATAGTTCCATGCTATTATCTTGTCAAACTTTGGATGTTTTGTATGACTTTTATATTTTTTGGGACTAACTTATTTACTCAGTGCCAAGTGTCAGTTCCTGTTTTTTCCGTGTTTTTGACCCTTTTCAGAGGAGGATTTTAAACGGAGTCCAAACGGAACGAAACTTCCAAAAAGATTTTTTCAGAAACAGAAGAAGATTGGGGGACTTGAGGACCAAGGCAGGGGCCACCAGGGACCCCACAAGCCCCCTAGCCACGGCCAGGGGGGTCGCGCCTCCTAGGCTTGTGGGCTCCCTCGGCCACCTCTGCCCTAGGTCTTTCGCTTATATATTCCCAAAAATTCCAGAAAAAACCAGAAGATCATCGAAAGTACTTTTCCGCCGCCGCAATCTTCTGTCTCCGCAAGATCCCATCTGGGGCACGTTCTGGTGCCCTACCGGAGGGGGGATTCGGATACGGAGGGCTTCTTCATCAAAACCATGACCTCTTCGATGATGCGTGAGTAGTTCACCATAGACCTACGGGTCCATAGCTAGTAGCAAGATGGCTTCTTCTCTCTCTTGGATCTTCAATACAAAGTTCTCCATGATCTTCATGGAGATCTATCCGATGTAATCTTCTTTTGTGGTGTGTTTGTCGAGATCGGATGAATTGTGGATTTATGATCAGATTATCTATGAATCTTATTTGAGTTTCTTCTGATCTCTTATATGCATGATTTCATATCCTTGTAATTCTATTCGAGTTGTGGGTTTTGTTTGGCCAACTTGATCTATGATTCTTGCAATGGGAGAAGTGCTTGGTTTTGGGTTCATACCGTGCGGTGACCTCACCCAGTGACAGAAGGGGTAGCAAGGCACGCATCATGTTGTTGCCATCAAGGGTAAAAAGATGGGGTTTTCATCATTGGTTTGAGTTTATCCCTCTACATCATGTCATCTTGCTTAAGGCGTTACTCTATTCGTCATGAACTCAATACAATAGATGCATGCTGGATAGCGGTCGATGTGTGGAGTAATAGTAGTAGATGCAGAAAGTATCGGTCTACTTGTCTCGGACGTGATGCCTATATGTATGATCATTGCCTTAGATATCATCATGACTTTGCGTGGTTCTATCAATTGCTCGACGGTAATTTGTTCATACACCGTAATATTTGCTATTTTGAGAGAATCCTCTAGTGAACACTATGGCCCCCGGGTCTACTCCACACAATATTTTCCGCCTTACTCTTTTACTTCGTTGCACTTTCCGCCTTCAAATCTCACTTTGCAATCAATCTTGAAGGGATTGACAACCTCTTTATAGCGTTGGGTGCAAGCTCGTTTGTGTTTGCGCAGGTACTCTGGACTTGACGAGATTCTCCTACTGGATTGATACCTTGGTTCTCAAACAGAGGGAAATACTTACTGCTCCCGTGCTGCACCACCCTTTCCTCTTCAAGGGAAAAACCAACGCAAGCCCAGCCTCCGTCAACGTGCCAATCTCTCGCACTGTTGTCTGTTGCCGCAGCAAGCACCACCGTCCAGCCACCGCCCGCTCCTCCCCGAGAAGCATCCCCATTGCAACCTCCAAGCGCCATGGACAGAGCTCGCCGGAGCTCCCAGGAGGCTGCCTGCCGTCGGGAATGGGGCTCTGATGCCCGGATCCGTCCAGCCCCACCGGCTCCCCGTCAGTTCGTCGCCCTGCGCCCGCATCGACCGGCGGCGCCACCATGCACGTTGGGAGCTCGAGGATCTCTCTAGTGCGTTGACCGAGCCTCCCGTTCATTTTGCTTATTGGTGGGCCTCTCCCCCATGCAGCCCAGCCCCTTGACCTGCTGCCAGGCCCACTGCCCGAGTCGGCCCATCCTCGGCGCCCCATCCGGCCTCCTCAACCAGCCCAGCTTTGGCTTCCCACCGACGCGGGCCAAGGCCCGAGGTGAGTTCCCCTTGGCCCCCTCTATTATGTGCCCGAGGAGCCATATAGTTATCCTACGCCCGTGATCCGATTTAGACCAGTACCAGATTCGACCCATTGTAGTTTTTTTAGGATCTGCAATTTAATTTATTTTTAGGAAAATGCATATTTTCAAACGCCCATAGTTTTTAAACCGTGCGTTGGATCGCGACAAATTATATATGTAAAACGTGTAGAATTTCGTGTAGAATAATATTTTACAACTCTCATGCATATTTAAAACTATTAGCTATGCTGATTGCATTGGTTTGCATGATAACGAGTTAAAATGGTTTAGTTCGTAGTTATTTAATTGTAGCTCCGTTGGAGATGAGCCATATATGTAAATGGACTAGAACAACGAGTAGAACCATGTGAACCACTTTGTTTTGCCTTTTAACAAACATAAAATGTGGCTAGGACAAATCTGAACAGATTACAAAGTTAGTGCATGGGGTCATTTCGGAAATGATATATGTCGTTCTCGGCCTCATTTAAAATGCTTAGATAGGTAGTTTATTTGTGTTTCACCCCTTGACATGTTTCACAACATTTAATATTGTTGTGCAAATAAACGGGAGTGAACTAAATAATTAAATGTGGAGTTTCGTCAATATGCAATGCGTTGCATATTGAGCTTCACTTAACGTGTAGTGTCTGATTGTTGTGAATTGTCATGCCATGCCTTGCATAATTTAAACTCGACATGCATCATATTGGGGTGTGCATCATATCATGCATGTGTGTGGTGAATATCGTGTGTTGATGCTTGTTTTCGGTTTGCTTCGTCTTGATAGAGTTTCGCAAGTGTGTCAGAATGTGAGGACCCGTTCGACTACGTCGGTTCATCTGCTTCACGGAGTCGTTCTTCTTCCAAGCAAGATCTCAGGCAAGATGACCATTTCCCTAGATACAATTACTATTAATGCCATGCTAGTTGTCTCATTTCTTTCGTTATGTCTCGTTGCCTACCACCTGTTAAATGTTAGCCTCTCAAAATTGCCATGAAACCTTCAACCTTTGTACAACCTAGCAAACCATTGATTGCCTATGTTACCGCTTGCTTAACCATTGGATAGCGTTGCTACTTGCAGGTGCAGTTGCTTCCATGTGATAACATGGGTTCCTTGTTATATCACCATATTTTTGCTAGATAATTTAATGGACCTATATGTTGGGGAACGTCGCATGGGAAACAAAAAATTTCCTACGCGCACAAAGACCTATCATGGTGATGTCCATCTACGAGAGGGGATTTCCGATCTACGTACCCTCGTAGATCGCATAGCAGAAGGGTTAGTGAACGCGGTTGATGTAGTGGAACGTCCTCACGTCCCTCGATCCGCCCCGCAAACCGTCCCACGAACAGTCCCGCGATCCGTCCCACGATCCGCTCCGATCTAGTGTCGAACGGACGGCACCTCCGCGTTCAGCACACGTACAGCTCGACGATGATCTCGGCCTTCTTGATCCAGCAAGAGAGACGGAGAGGTAGATGAGTTCTCCGGAAGCGTGACGGCGCTCCGGAGGTTGGTGGTGATCTAATCTCAGCAGGGCTCCGCCCGAGCTCCGCATAAACGCGATCTAGAGGAAAAACCATGGAGGTATGTGGTCGGGCTGCCATGGCAAAAGTTGTCTCAAATCAGCCCTAATACCTCGATATATATAGGAGGGAGGGGGGGAAGAGGCAGCCTCAAACCCTCAAGGTTTGGCCGAAATTGGAGGTGGAGGAGTCCTACTCCAATCCTACTTGGAGTAGGATTCCACCTTCCCACTTGGAAACTCTTTCCACCTTGTGTTTTTTCCTTCTCAAACCTTATGGGCCTTAGTGGGAACTTATTCCAGCCCACTAGGGGCTGGTTTATCTCTTCCCATAGCCCATGAGACCCCTTGGGGCGTGACACCCCTCCCGATGGTCCCCGACACCCCTCCCGGCACTCCCGGTACACTACCGATGAGCCCAAAACTTTTCCGGTGACCAAAATAGGACTTCCTATATATCAATATTTACCTCCGGACCATTCCGGAGCTCCTCGTGACGTCCTGGATCTCATCTGGGACTCCGAACAACATTCGGTAACCAACCATATAACTCAAATACGCATAAAAGCATCGTCGAACCTTAAGTGTGCAGACCCGGCGGGTTCGAGAACTATGTAGACCTGACCCGAGGGACTCCTCGGACAATATCCAATAGCGGGACCTGGATGCCCATATTGGATCCTACATATTCCGAAGATCTTTATCGGTTGAACCTCAGTGCCAAGGATTCATATAATCCCGTATGTCATTCCCTTTGTCCTTCGGTATGTTACTTGCCCGAGATTCGATCGTTAGTATCCGTATACCTATTTCAATCTCGTTTACCGGCAAGTCTCTTTACTCGTTCTGTAATACAAGATCCCGCAACTTACACTAAGTCACATTGCTTGCAAGGCTTGTGTGTGATGTTGTATTACCGAGTGGGCCCCGAGATACCTCTCCGTCACACGGAGTGACAAATCCCAGTCTTGATCCATACTAACTCAACGAACACCTTCGGAGATACCTGTAGAGCATCTTTATAGTCACCCAGTTACGTTGCGACGTTCGATACACACAAAGCATTCCTCCGGTGTCAGTGAGTTATATGATCTCATGGTCATAGGAACAAATACTTGACACGCAGAAAATAGTAGCAACAAAATGACACGATCAACATGCTACGTCTATTAGTTTGGGTCTAGTCCATCACATGATTCTCCTAATGATGTGATCCCGTTATCAAGTGACAACACTTGCCTATGGTCAGGAAACCTTGACCATCTTTGATCAACGAGCTACTTAACTAGAGGCTTACTAGGGACAGTGTTTTGTCTATGTATCCACACATGCACTATGTTTCCAATCAATACAATTATAGCATGGATAATAAAAGATTATCATGAACAAAGAAATATAATAATAACTAATTTATTATTGCCTCTAGGGCATATTTCCAACACTATATACTTGGTAAAAGGTGGAAGGCTTGTCTTTCTAGCCTGGTGTTTTGTTCCACCTTTGTCGCCTTAGTTTCGGCTACTGGTGTTATATTCCGTAATTGAGCGCTCCTAACACGATCGGGGTTGTTATGGGGACCCCCCTTGATAATTCGTTTTAGTATAAAACTGGTCTCGCAAGGCCCAACTTTGGTACTACATTTGCCTAATAACTAATATCACATAGGGAGTAATTAACCCGAGGAAATTTAATCAACCCCCAGGCCAGTGCTCCGCATGAGTGTTCGTCCAAACTGGCAAACTACGGGACCACCGCGAGGCAACCCAAGTTTTGGTTTTACTCCTAGTGTGACCCATCCGTCGTGTCCTAAGAACGAGATACGCTGCTCATATTGGGTTCGTCGACACGTCGAGCGGCCTTGCTGGATTAGTTTTACCTTTGAGGAAATATCTTGTGCATCGGGATTCCGGTGATTCTTTGGGCTATCTCAGAGCTGAGGTTTTCCACTAAGGAATCCGAGGAGATCACGAGTTTCATGATTGAGGTTTTATATGCGGCTTGTGGTAATTCATGATGGACTAGTTGGAGCAGCCCTACAAGGTTAAATCTTTTGGAAAGTCGTGCCCGCGGTTATGTGGCAAACTTGGAAACTTTGTTTAACATCCGGTTCTAGATAACTTGAAGTAAACTTAATTAAAACCTGCCAATTGAGTGCGTAACCGTGACTGTCTCTTTCATGTGCTCCTTCTCCGTTCGAGGACACGTGTGGAATTATGTCTGACGTAAGTAGGTGTTCAGGATCATTAATTTGATCATCAGTAGTTCACGTCCGCTATGCGTAGATCTTCCCCCCTCTTTTATTCTTGTACTCATAAGTTAGCCACCTCAAATAAATGCTTAGTCACGTGTTGTAGCCTCACCACTTAACCATACCTCACCCGTTAAACTTTGCTAGTCTTGATACCTTTGGAAATGAGATTATTGAGTCCCCGTGGCCCACATATTACTACAACAATAGATACAGTTACATGTAAAGCGATATTATGACGTGAGCGCGATGATTGGGCTATTTTGAGTTTCTTCTTATTCATCATCATCGATCTAGGATAGGTTCTAGGCCGACAACTTGGGATAGCAAGGATGGACGTCGTTCTTTTATTGTTTGTTTTTGTCCGTAGTCGGACCCTGCTCTTCTTCATGATGACTGATTATGTTGTTGTATTGATGTGACTCTGATGTAGCTTGTGGCGAGTGTAAGCCAATTCCATATACTCATCTCTTCAGTACATGTACTTGTAACGATATTCATTCTTGCGAAACGATCAGATGCACTTCTATCCCTGTCGAGGCCCTCGTGCCAAAATAAGGATAGGATCGCATCTAGGGCGTTACAATCATGCACGCCACGAACCTCATATGCTTCCACACGTCCTGCCGCGGCACCACCTATTTCATCCACTAACTCCAACCTAGATAGCAAGAAACATGCACCTGCCCCACCTTCCACCAAGAGCACACCTTCCGGGCCTGCACACAACGCGTCTTCATCCGTTGCGTCCATAGGGCGAACACATGAGGTTATATGTTGTCACTGCCAGGGTGGAGGTCACTATGCAAGAGACTGTCCATCCAAGCATGTGATGATTGTAACTGAGGATGGTGGATATGACTCTGCTAGTGATTATGATGAGGAGACTTTGGCTCTTCTTGCGAGTGGCGAACAGGGTGTCGACGATACTGAACAGGTAACACAATACATGGCCGCTGACTATGCCGACAGGTATGAAAGTTTTGTTGCTCGACGTGTTTGAATGTGCAGGTAACACAGGTTGAGCAAAATAAGTGGCACAATTTGTTCCATAAAAAGGGAGTTGTGAAGGAACGTTCTCTTCGCGTCATCATCAATGGAGGGAGTTGCAGCAACTTGGCTAGCATGGAGATGGTGGAGAAGCTGTCTCTCACCACCAGACCACATCCTCATCCTTATCACATCCAATGGTTCAGCAACAGTGGCAAGGTTAAGGTAACATGTACTGCTCGTGTGCATTTTAGCATTGCTACATATTCTGATTATGTTGATTGTGATATGGTACCCATGCAAGCATGCTCTGTTTTACTTGGTAGACCATGGCAATTTGATAAAAAATTCTGTACACCATGGTAGGACAAATCAATATACTCTTGTTCATAAGGATCACAATATAACCTTGCTTCCTATGTCTCCTGAACATATTATGACATATGATGTTGCTAGAGCCAGTAAACCAAAACGGGAGCTAAATAAGAGTGAAAATCAGATTGTGGCAAATGAATTTGAGCAACACAATAAGCCTAATAAACCATCATCTAGCATTGCATCTGAAATAAAATTAAAGAGTGGACGTTTACTTGCTACTAAATCAGATATTACTGATCTGGATTTTACAACATCTGTTTGCTATGCTTTTGTGTGCAAAGATGTATTATTTTCTTTTGAGGATGTGCCTCCCTCTTAAAATTTTGCAGGAGTTCGTTGATGTCTTTCCATAATACGTGCCATCGGAATTACCACCTATTAGAGGGATTGAGCATCTGATTGACTTAATTCCCGATGCATCGCGACCCAATCGTGCTCCATACTGTACCAATCGAGAGGAGGCGAAGGAGATTATGCGTCAAGTAGAGAAACTACTTGATAAAGGTTATATACGCGAATCCCTTAGTCCTTGTGTTGTTCATATTATTCTAGTGCCAAAAAAGGATGGTACACCGCGAATGTGTGTTGATTGTAGAGGCATTAATAATATTACTATTCGTTATCGTGATCCTATTCCTAGGTTAGATGATATGCTTGATGAATTAAGTGGCTCTACCATTTTCTCCAAAGTTAATTTGCATGGTGGATACAATCAAATTCGTATGAAATTGGGAGATGAACGGAAAACAATTTTTAAAAAGTAAGTTTGGATTATATGAGTGGTTAGTCATGCCTTTTGGGTTAACTAATGCACTTAGCACTTTCATGAGATTAATGAACGAGGTTTTATGTGCTTCCATTGGATGATTTGTGGTAGTCTATTTTGATGATATACCAATTTATAGTAGATCTATGGAGGAACATTTGGAACATCTGTGTGTTGTTTTTCTTGCTCTACGTGTTGCACGTTTGTTTGGTAACCTTGGGAAATGCACCTTTTGCACCGACCGAGTATCTTTTCTTGGCTATGTTGTTACTCCACACGGAATTGAAGTTGATAAAGCCAAGATTGAAGCTATTCAGAGTTGGCCGCATCCCAAAATGGTCACACAAGTGAGGAGTTTTATTGGCCACGCTAGTTTCTATAGGCGTTTTGTGAGAGGTTTCAGCACCAATCACTACAGGAATAAGAGAATTTGTTATCTGCCTGATCTTTGTCGTGTGCTGGCTGATGGCAAATAAGCTCTTTGCCATCAGCTGCCAAAAAACAAACAACAAAGAGCTGGCTGATGGCAAAGATACTATTTGCCATCAATGTGCTCTTTACCGTCTGCTGGCGGACGGAAAAAATGGAACAGACAAACGGCAAAGAGCCCAGACCGGCCCCACTACACCGTGGATGGATGGTTCCCATCAGCTGCCTCTAATTTGCCATCTGCCGCGACCTCTTTGCCATGTGCCTCCCCCTCTTTGCTGTCTGCTAGCAGACGACAAAGGGGATGTGCACATAATGGAGCTCCCCACCGTTCGCTACCTCTCTCTCTCCACCACTCCCCACCTCTCTCCCCCACTCCCCACCTCTCTCTCTCTCCCCAATCTCCCCACCCCGCGCCGCCCCCTCCCTGTGCCCCCACCACCTTGACCTCCCTCCCGCACCCTCGCCTCGCCACCCGTCTGCAATGTGCATGCCTCAAACGTTTTGGTAGGATTTATTTACTAAACATTTATATTGCATTTTTAGTCATTAAATGTGTGGTGGCGTGTTCTCCTTGAGCTTGATGCTGATTGAAAGGGGCATCACTGGAGTTGGTGCCGACACGGAGGTCCCCCGACAGGAAGGGGTGTCCCCGACTACGACATACAAATATGTCAAAGAAAGAATTAGGTTCAAGGTGTTAGGCGGATATTTTGCTCTGCCTGCCTAAGCGGCACATATGCACATATATGTGTTTTGTACTAACAAGCAATGAGCAACACGGTTGGATCTTCCTGCATGGTCTTTGGTTCCTCCACAGGAAACCAAGGCGAGCCGCTGCCTCTTTGTATTACCTTCTTACATGACGATGGTTAGTGATTTGAACAATTGGTCCGGTATCCCTTGTGTATGTTCTTTGCTAAAAAAACTCACACCCCTTACAACAACTTCACATTAATCTTGTGCTTATCTTCTTCAATAGCCATGATCATTAAACAATGCTTTTATCTTACTACTTTATGCAAAGCAACAACATGTTATGATCTTTTTTTGACAAGACACATCTTGCTTTGGAGGGTTAGGCCGATGTCTGTGAGAGGTTGCAACACTTAATGCCTGGAAAAGAGCACGTATGTATGTACATAAGCAACAATTTGTTTTTTTTCCATTGGAAGCATCCATGATGTATGAAACAAAAAAAATAGTCAATCTCTTGTCACAAGAGAACCCTAATGTTACATGTTACATAAATAGTGGTGAATTACTAAATGAACCACAATTTAGTCCCTCATTATTTTCTTGGATCCATCATACATTTACTTTTGCAGTTGGAAAGCGAAATGTAAAGTTCAATCAGAGTTGTTTCCTATAAACTCAAAACAATGGCATATAATATTGTCTTACAGAAAATGAATATGAAAGAGAGGCACTCCAAAAGATCATGTGTAATTACAAGACCTTGCTTTCTGGACAACAAGGTACGGACTAAGAGCACGATCACTGAAGATGTTCTAGCAGCGACATGCAACTTGGTGCAATGTTGCTTGTCATGCACGAGGTCAGAAAAGTGATCATGATTTTTTCCATATGCATTATTGCTGGAAATCCTTCCATATATATAAGTGTACCTGACATCTCTAAGCATATAGAAATCTTGCAATTGATAGATGACATTTGCCTTCCGAATTAAATTTACGTGAACAAATGATTAGATGATACAAATGATTAGATGATATTTCTGGCACACGCACACTTCAAAACAATTGCTTTAGCTATAGTTGACAACTTCGTTCTTAGTCTCCCAGAAAGCTATAACGCAGATATAGCTTAGCTATGGCTAGCAATTTAAATTTAAATCATTGTAGTAAGTGAAGTGTAGAGAGGCACAAAATGATTGAGATAATTAATGCATCACTTCATTCTCTTGCAGGTCACCATATTACTCGTGTTATGCAGAGCCAAGGGGAATAGATAGAAATGTTGAATGATGTATAGATAGAGAAGGTGACCAACGACAAGTTTAATGAAAAAAGGGGCTAAATGAGTGCATGGTGTTTGTAAGAATAAAAGGAGGAAAATGTTTGCTTTTGTGTTGTGGTTGAACATTGCATGCAATGTGCTCGTTCTGAGGAAGGACCATGAGCATTATTTACAAATTCATTTGTTGATCTACAGTTTACTAATTAGAATAAACAGCAAAGTAAAAAGGGCTACATGACAAATATTTTACAAAATGCAGCCCACACATAAACAATCGATATCCATTTTTTTTCAAAAGATTTTTTTTATCAAAATACAGACGCAAACGCTTATATACATATGCATATACTCATCTCTATAAACGCGCACACACACTCTATTCCTATGAACCGACATATCATCTTAAGATTTATAAAGTCATCGTAGACACCTAGTCGTCGACGAAAGCAACTAATTTTATTAAAAACGCATCGTCGAAAATCTTAAAATAAATTCAAAAATAATACAAGCACACGACTTAAAACGTCTAATTTTGTTGCAATCGTTGAAAAAATTGCTATATCGCATCGAAATTTTGCTGCATCAGAGAAAAAAAGTTGCATGAAGATCCAACAGTACGGACGCGCGGGGTTGATGGATTGGGCGGCCCGGACGCGGCCGGCAGAAAGTTTCGACGGACGCGCCGGCGAACAGCACTGCCCATAAAACCTGAAAACAAACGCCAGAACACCGGTTGCATTGCTAAAAAAAAAAAAGGACACCGGTTGCACGCACGCAGGCTGACGCTGACACATACAGTAGCGACTGGCCCCAGTAGTCGCTCGAAGATTCTCACCCACGGGCACTGCCTTTTCCCAAAAGGCGGAAAGATGGGGCAGGAGGCGGATGCGGATGAGCAGCTGCAGCGGCGGCTCCGGCGGGTGTTCGCTGCCGAGGAGCGGTCGTTCCGCATGGATCGGCGCTCGCCGGCCGCTGCTGACCTCCGCTCCGCCGTCGCCGACGTGCTCCCCCGATTCCTCGGCAACTACTCCGACGAGACCCTCGCGGTACTGCCCCAAATATCCCCGTCCTTCTCTCGCACGCACGCGAGCCCTAGAACTTGCCAGTGCGGATATTTGGTGGGGGGATGCGGTTGCAGCTCGGTCCTGCGTGGTTCCGTGTGCTAATTGGTCCCGGGAATGCCACGATATGAGTGTGGACGGGCGGGCCTCCGCGTCTGGGGCAGCACCAAGGGGATTGGGGGTGGCTCCGAATGGACTATATGCGTGTGCTTGTTTGTTGAATGCTCTGCCTGGGTCGAGTGATTGGCACCGAACTGAAATTTAAGTTGGAGTGGTGATAGATTAGACTATCTATCTGGAACATTTGGCTTGTTCGACTTTCCCTAGGAACTCTATAGAAGTTAGGTATGGACTTCCCAGGATCACAATTCAGAAATGCAAGCCTTCTTATTGGTTTCGTCCCAGCCTCAACCGCATCCGCAGTGGTGCCAAGATATATCTGAAGTAGTTTTCTGTCATAATGGACCAGTGTGTTCTCTTAACCCTCATAAACAGTCCTTATCAATTTGACACACCTACCTCCTTTTGTCGCTGATAACCTTGATTCCTATTTCACAGGTCATTAACCTTTTGTAATTCACATAATTATTTTTTGTGTGCCTCTGCTCCATTGTTGCACCATACAATTTGCAAATTAAGCATTATAGTACACAAGCCTATAGATATTTCATAAAGCATAATTCATAATGTCACCAACACCTAACTGTGACAAAGCCAACGTGTTTGAGGCATAAATGTATTGTTGTAGTTAGGTTTATATGAATCTATGAGTCAAATATGACGGGACACTTATGATGAGTTTTGTTCAGTATTAACTTTCACCAGTTTTTTTAGGTGATTAAGATGTTTCTGGGTGCTGCTTCATTGACATGGAAGACTGTAGAGACATTGTATAATACCCCCTCCGATCACAAATATAAGATGTTCTAACTTTTTTCTGAATCGGTTGCATATGGACATGTTTTAGTGTGTTTGTTCACTCATTTCAGTCCGTATGTAGTCCTTATTGAAATAGCCAAAACATCTTATATCTGTGAATGGGGGGAGTAGTATTGAAGGCTGTAAAATGGATTGTAATGTTTTCACATCACCTTGAGATAAAGTGAACACATGTAGTTCAGTGCAATTTCAATTGTTCAATTATATTTGTAGATTGGTGATTTGACTAATTCATGATAATTAAGAGGATATTTGCATAAGAAGACATGCGAAGGGGCAGTAGAGGTCTTAACACATATCTAGTGATCATTTCCCTTTGAAAAGGGTGTATGTTCACCTGCAAAAAAGAAAAGAAAAGAAAAGGGTGTATGTTCCTTCTTGCATATACCCAATGTGTTTCCATTAGATTTTAGACATGTTCTCCTATAAGTCTGCCTGGAGCGAGACTTGAGGGTTTCTGTTAAACGGATTTAGCAAAGGGATTTTTTGGGTCTTAGTTTGATAGTCTCAAAGAAAGAAATATTGAAGCACAACCTTGGCCTCGTCACTTGATAAGTTAATGTTGGCTATAGATGGCAACTTTCCCAGTTCTTTATGTTGGTATGTTGTATGCCAGGTTTGAGGACTACGTCACTCTCTTTAGTGTAGTTGGTAGGATAACCGTGAGTTTTCATTGCATGTTTTGCCAAATACACAAGATTCGACTGTTTGAGTTCTTGGTATGTTTGTTTTCATGTTAATATAAACAAGATGCTTTATAGCTGTTGATTGCATAATGACTGATAATTCTTCTTTTCTGTTCTCCCTGACTAAAGGAGTACATTGTAATTTTAGTTTGTAATGGGAAACATCAGTATCAAGCACGCGATGATTTGGAGGCCTTTCTTGGTGATGATAGTGCAAAATTTGTTGCATGGTATTATAGCTGCCATTTAATCAATTAGTTGTGTTCTTGATATGTGTACTTCTATGAGGTCATGATGTTTTTTTCATGACTAAGCAGGCTTTGGGGTTACCTAAGCAAAACGGCTGTAGCACTGGCTGATGATTCTAGCGTGGAACATAGGCTGGAAAATGAAAGTCAGGACCGGAATGACAAGAAAAACCTTCTGGTCACAAAAACCCAATCCGGAGAGGCTCATATTGTAAGGATCGTACTCTCTTTCCTCTTACAATCATCAGTAGCCACACAACATTTAATTGTCTTCGTCATATCGACTAGTTCAACTTAATTGAGCATCCGGTTACTTCTTTCATGTCAAAATGCCCAAATTATGCACGTACCATGACTTATGAACACTCAGTCAAACTCATCCACTGTTGACCAGGTAAACTCAAATATCTTAGTACCACAAGAGCATAATGGCCTTCACAAGCTTGATTTAACTAAAGGCCAAAATGTGGCTCAGCGACGCATTAGTTCAACTGTTATCATTTCCCCTAAAATGTTGGCTGGTGACGAATGTTATTGGGAGGGCCAGCATCAGAAGGTAAATACTCAATAGGCCATGCCTCTGTTGTTAAGTACCTACATTTGTAGTTTGTGCTATGGAAAGGATACATCTAACTTGATGATTCTATGTCAGAGCAGAAAGATTGGAGTTCAACAGGTGGCAGAAGTTCTTCCATGCGGCAGTCTGGTGTAGCTGCAAAGACTGAACATACATTGATGCAAGGCAAGCATTTTTTTCTTCTTATTTGACAGCTCAATTCTAGGGCAATATGTTCTTGAACTATCTGGCATATGATAGCTACTTGAAACTACTCAATACACCCACGAGAAGTACTAAATGTCTCGTGCCATGTATTCTATACAGGACCACATCTATATGTTACTTGCACATCCCTTTATCAAAACCAGCTCTCTTTTTTCCTCTGAACATTTTGTTTGTACTTAGTATTTTTTACTGTATGCTGCATTTTCTTCCACTTAAAAAAAATGTTCACCAGCCTCTATAAGGCTAGGCAACTCGGGTTTTAAAGAAGATAACGATGCTTTCTTACTTTGCGGGTTAATGTCCTTCCAAAGTTGTATGAATATCTCTGTAAATATCCTTGTATTTAGTCTTGTATTTTTTTTCTTCTATATCAATAAATATACACTCTCCGGGCATCCCTATAGTTCTCTGTTAAAATTATCTTGCCTGAATATGATTCAAGATGGTCTGCAAACAATCTTCTTTTGGAGTCGTGTGCTGCTCTTGTTTTATCTAACATCCCCTGGTTAGCTTGCATGCTTAGGTGTGACTTTAAGTGGAATTAAGGTTCTGATAATCCTACCTTAACTTATGAAAAATCATTTTCCTTTTAAGTTCTATACATACAAGCAACATGTGATTTCCCTTAGTTATGGAAGTTGTGTATGCATTCCTAGAAAGTTGAAGTGGGTAAGTTTCTCACAAATGTCCCTTAAAAGGACTTATTTCATGTGGCTGCCCAGTTTGTTGAAGTGCTGTACTGATTCAGGCTCTTGGTGTCCAATTTGGCTTGTCTCAACTCAATTCCGAATGAGAGTTCAAGATTGAAGGTGTGCCTGAGAGTATACGAAAAAATGGTCCTGTCTGTCTTTTTGCTTGTAGATGGATTGAACAAAGAAGGGATTCAAACATTGTTTTATTAAAAAGAGAATAATTGTTTTTGCCTGAAATGTCCACACTGCTAAAGTACATTACAGAGGCTACCTTAAAGGCAATAATACCATAGATGGGCTTTATAACTCCATAGTGTTGTCCTCTGATCTAAACGATGACTTTCTTAGTGCATATCTTCTACTCCCTCCGTTCCTAAATATAAGTCTTTCTAGAGTTTCAACTAATGGACTACATACGGATGTATATAGACATACTTTAGAGTATAGATTCATTCATTTTGCTCCGTATGTAGACACCTAATGAAATATCTTAAAAGACTTATATTTAGGTACGGAGGGAGTATCCTTTTTTTGGCAAACAATATTTTGAGAAACTGTATGATTTTGCAATTTGTACATACTTTGATCCTATGTTATGTTTCTCAACATTCCTTATCCTTGAATACTAGATTGTAGAGTTGAAATGATAACTATGCTGCTGTTTACCAAAAGTCCAAAATACCAAAATTACTGATACTACCTTGAGCTGAGCCATATTCCTTTCTGTACTCCATTGATTTGGGAAACTACACTAGCAGTCCTGGGTTTAAGTTTTGGGGTCGGCAGTTTGCCAAAAGATCAAAATGGATATTATTTTATATTGATTTACTGTTGTTCGAAAACCTAATGCAGAGGAACCCCATGATGAGCATCTTGGTGGAAATTCCTCCACAAGACGTTTTCCTGTGGCCGTGGGAACTGATGATGGTGAAGTGCCAGAATCCATGAGAAGGCCCCGCAATGTTTGGGACAGGCTAGGGAAGCCTGCTACGGAGGATCAAGGTTTACCTACAGAAACTGACAACATGCATGTTGAAAACATAATGCATAAGAAGGCCAAGTTAATGGTGTCTGAGCATGAACGAAGATGCCTTGTTAACTCAAGTACAGAAGGCGATTTATTTGACAGAGCAAATTCTGGAAACTTCTCCAGTAGTTACCCAGATGTCAATACAGCACATGCACATGAGCCCAGGGAGAAATCCAACAGAAGCAGGCTGACCGGTCGGTTGAATTTTGGTGATGTGGAGCGTAATCGTCATCAAGTTGGAGATGTTATTAGCCAGAAGTCTACTTCAACACTGCCAGTGAAAAGTTTTGGTTCACAAAGTTTGAATGAGTTCACATCCGAGGTGAAGAGCTCACCTGCATCAGTTTCTGAACCAGCACGGCATGCAAACTCATTAAAAGGACATGTATCAGCATCTGACAAATTGTCCCAGTTAAATATGCGGCTAAATTCAGGAACTGATGTTTTGCAAAGTCAGCAAATTAGCAGCCCTGCACAGTCCAAGAGTGGGTCTTCTGTTCGTGAAGATGGTGTCAATTACAGTAACAAACCAGTAAAAGATGTGAGCTATTCTTTATTAACTTGTTTTCTATTTGGGATCTTCTAGCGACCTAAAATGGTCGTTGTAACGGATTATGCAGGAGATGTTGGATGTGAAACTAAAGCTAAAGCAGGTGGAACTAGACATGCTCAAGCTTCGCTCCAAGCAGGCGCAGATAAACAATGGGAAGCAAGGAGCCCTCCCATCAGGTTTGTCCTATTGTTTTTTAGTCCCTTCTGTTTTTATATGAATACAATCATATAAAGGAACCTAGGGAAAATGGCATTGGGTTTACTACTACATGCCAAAATATAGTGCGCCATAATTTTCTGAGATAGTAGTTTTTTCACCAGTTTGTCCTTGCAAATCTATTAGGTCATCTGTTGAGTTTGAGTCATTGCAGTTATTTCTTGCGATTTATTATCAGTGATATAGTCACCTAGGTCAATATGCTTGTCTGCTTGTGACTGCGGTTCTGAAAAATGGTCATTTTGTAATTTGTTGTCCCTTTCACTGGTTTGTATGGTCTCTTGTCTATGTTGGCAGCAAGAGCCCCCTAGTTTAAACACGAGGGTAGTTTATTGGCGAAATGCTCTACAATGGTGCATAGCAGCATTATGTTCTTGGGTATAAATTGCAAAAATCCAAAAATAGACAGCCAAAATTCAAGAATCCATTTGATTTGAAATGAAATCAAAACTATTATTTGTAGAAAGGCTTGTTACCTCCCTGAAGTTTGATGCTCAATCTACTTGTCCGCCAAAGCTATTGATACCCGCCAGAAAATTTGTGAAACAGGCCAGCTACCCACTTGGAGATCAGGTTCCTTCCCTGTCAAATGACTTGGCAGTCAGAATAAGTTTTTTTGGGGAAAACACAATGGACCTTTGCGTTTTATTTCATTGAAAAGAGAGATAGTTGTGAAATTACAGTCCTCCTAGGAGGTGGTTACACATATCGGATGGTCACTAGTGCATATCCCATGAAGTTGGCAGCACAACCCTAAGCCTAAGCCCTTCGGCACCAGCAGTGGCCCAAAGCCTGGCCTTGTCTTTGATCCTGCCCACGAGAGTGTGGACGGACGGCTGCGCGCGGTCGAAAAGGCAATTGTTCCTATGCTTCCAAATCATCCAAGGTGTCAGGAGCGTCACAGATGCAAGTCCCTTGCGCATCAGCTGAGGGGTGTCCTGCCTAGCATGGTGCCACCAGTCGAGCAGGGAGCCTTCGTTGTCGGGCGGTCTGCAGGTCACGCGCATCCAAGCAAGGATCTCATGCCATACCTGCCGTGAGAAGGGCAAGATAGCAGGAGGTGGTGCAGTGTCTCCGGGGCCTGGTCGCACAAGGGGCATGCCGCATGGTCCTGCATTCCATGCCGAGCGAGTCGATCCGCCATCCAGCAGCGATCTAAGCTGGCAAGCCAGTGGAAGAATTTCACTTTAGGCGGCGCCCAGCTCTTCCAGATGAGCTTCCAGTCATCGGAGGCGATCGATCCGTGGAAGGATGCGTGGTAGGCAGATCTAGCGGTGTAGGTGCCGTCCTCGTTCCACTTCCAAACCATGTTGTCAGGCTCAATGGAGAGTGACACACTCTCAAGGAGACGCCAAAGTAGCAAGTACTGCCTGATTTCGTGGACTCCCAGGACGCCGTGGATGTCGCACGCCCAAAGGTGCAAGCCCTCAGCGAAGTCAGAGTAAGTTCAAAGAGAACTTTTTCGCGCAACTTGAATGGTCAAAATTTTGAGATCATTTCTTCAAAAACCTTCCATGCACCGTTGATCAGCGATTCGTCCCTCTAGCAGCAGGCCATGTGGAGGACGTATCAAAGCTCAGCATTATGTGCTACCACAGTGTGGCTCGGGCCTTTTCAGGACCCATATGCCGCTGCTTCTCCAACCAGGCTGCCCTTTATTCTCTAGATCCGTTTGAGGAGCTCACTCTACAAGATTTTCCACTATTTATTTTATCACCAGATGTGGTCCCTGTGTATTTCCATTTCACCCTATTTGGCTATAAGCTCCTGCATCCTCTTTCTTGGCCGCGGATTGGTTGCAGCTGATTGTTCTTCCGCAACCCCAGTCGTTGTTCTCACTCTCTCCGGCCAGCACTTCTACATTAGCGTCTGCAGTGACATGTTACTGGAGCTTGCATATGTCACTGCTGTATAAGTAAAATGCCACATCGGTGTCCTAGGAAACCATGCCTCGTATTGCCAGGAAAGCTGTGTCAATCTACTAAAGCATTGTTGTGGAAGTAATGGCTTGGTGGAGGGGCAGGCAGGATGGATGCCTAGGTGGACTGCTATCTCAGCTGAAGGAGGTTCCGAACAATGAAAGACAGGCTGTTTTCCTTTATTTAATTTTGTTTGTCGAGTCAACATTAAAAATGTTGAAAATTTCTTCTGGACACTGGCACTTGGTTGTCATTTGCTTAAACACACTTTGAAATTGATAATCCAGAAGAGAGAAGAGGTGGAGAAGTCCTATTTGCTGTTCGGAGAGAGACAAGAATTACGTTTGCCGTTTTTGTATATGTGTTTATGTCAAAATCCAGAAGAGAGAAGAGGTGGAAAAGTATATTTGCATTGGGCAAGGCAAGACTTACATTTGCCGTTTGCGTATGTATGTTTAGTCCTTTGGTATAATTAACACAAAAGTAAATCAAAGTTGCAATTCCTGGCTAACAGAACAACACAAGAGATATGCAGCAAGGTGGTACATGTGGTGCTTTTATTTTGGTAAAATTTAGGAGTCAGCTAGGTTTTGATCTTGTTAGCATGACATGATACTGAATTTGCCACAATTATTTCTTCACAACAGCTTATAAAGTAAGATCAGGACCAATCGGGTCGGGTTTGGTTGGGTCGACCTCTACTAGACCCATGCCCGGAACGCTTATCAGGTCCATCGCCCACTCACGACCCTACCCACGGGTCTTGTCTCATGCCCATGCCCAAACCCACGCGGTTACCCGACCCAATCAGGCACCCGTCGGGCTTAGTATTTTTGTTATTATTTAATGTATGCTCCCTTCTGGTGCCATGCACTTTGAACTGAGGATTGCTACTTCGTCTTCTAGTCTCTTACACAGGCAGCGCTCCGCTTCCTATGTGCTCGCTAGGCGAGGTGGTACTAATGCAGCTGGCAAGCACGTATTTTGCGTGCTTGGTGCATGCAGAGCAACACACAGGCTGCATGGGCTGGCTTTGGAGACCCAACAAGCCAAACTTGTTGATCTATTGATGCTACTGAGCTAAGCATTTTGTTAATTCATGGTTCTGTCTTTCTACAGCAATAACAAAGCAACATGGGTGCATGCTGTCCCTAAAAGATCTTCACCAGAAATGTTCACAATTCATGTAAAATATAACTTATATATATTAATGGGCGATCCATGGGTAACCCATGGGCATGAACTCGCACCCATACCCTACCCATGACTAATCGGTTACCCATGGGTACAACTCATGGGCGAAGATCATGACCCATACCCTACCCATTCGGGTTGGTGCCCATGGGCGGCCAAACCCATGGGTCGAATTGCCGGCTCAAAGCATAACACAGTTAAGGAAACTTCAAACTGGTGCTCAACCAGCCTAGTGTATTCCATGAAATGACCAAAAAAATTAAGCATCAATTGATTAATGATTTTATGATGTGTTTGACTACACGCCAACTAATTGTACCACCCAGCCTATTTTGCCTGAAAGCTAGTTTTGTTGTCCACATCATGACATGTATGGTTAACTGTGATGTATCAGCCATGGAGCTCAGCTTCTGCTAAAAAAATCCTTCTGCTGTCTGCACCTCCCCTCAGGCCCATATTCCTTTCTTTTTTGCTTTGTTCATCTGTTTCCAGAGGGCAGTAAGGATAGTCAAACTTTTGAGATCCGGCAGCATTTAACTGTTTGGGCACTCTGAACTAACTTTTTATTTACCGAGAGATAACTCTGAAGCAACTCTGTTTGTGCCTTGGAATGTGGATTGTTTTAAATACATTGAGCAATTTCCTATTCTTGTTTAGCAGCTCAACACTCCTATCATGGAATTGAGACTTTTGAAATTTTGTTTTCTTGCAGGGCCCCATTCGAATTTAGAGGAGGATGCCGATGCCAGAACTGTTCTTGTGACAAATGTATGTAGAAGGAACCCACCTCTTTATTTTCGTTCGCTACGGATCACTATATTTTTGGCTCTATTCTTGTGATCGAGAAAGCTTCTTCATTCTAATTACTCTCTCCGTTTCTAAATATAAGCCTTTTTAGAGATTTCAATATGGACAACATATGGATGTATATAGGCGTATTTTATAGTGTAGATTCAGTCGTTTTGCTTCCGTATGTAGTCCGTATTGGAATCTCTAAAAAAGCTTATATTTAGGAACGGAGGGAGTACATCATAGAGGATAAATTTGGTGAGTTACATCTCTGGATGATTGTTGTAGGTGCATTTTGCGGCAACCAAGGAAGCATTATCAACACATTTTATGAAGTGTGGGACTGTGCTTAAGCTCAATATGTTGACAGATGCAATTACTGGCCACCCAAAAGGGTATATTCTTTCATGCCAAGTTTCAGCTTGCTTTTTTCATCTGTGGCATCTACAAGCTCCACATCTGTTGTTAATTCTTGTTGTTTTCCAGGGCTGCATTTGTTACTTTTGCTGACAAGGAATCTATTGGGAGGGCCCTATCTTTGAGCGGGACGTCGTTTTACTCTAGAGTTCTCACAGTAAGACTGCATTTTCACTATCAAGCTTGTTGTATCCGTTGTTAAATTGTACCTTTCTCTGTGCCTTTAGATATATGGCTTGCCTTTGTACTTCACGGAACCATATTTTCTCTCAAAATAAACCCGGTCATCAAAACTGGAAAGTTGGTGTTCCGTACTGTACATATAGACAAAGTGTACCTCATCTTAGGCTAAAATGTTTACTGAAATGAAAAAGAGGCATAGCAAAGTTCATTGTAACTTGTAAGTTCAGATCATGTGAGCTCACCTACACTCAGCAGTAATTAACCAGATCCAGATTACAGCATGTAGCCAATGGTTCTATTACTAAGATCTTGTATTTTCAGGTAATGCGGAAAGCAGAAGCACCTCCTGGATTTTTGGCGTCTATTCAGCAGATTGGGAGGCCGCTGCCATGGAACTCGCCACCATTCCAGAAAGGGGTTAGTCCGAAGCAGTCCTCTGGTCATCATCTCCAGTGGAAACGCGAGCAGTCTGTCATGGAAAATTCCCCTGCCAATTGCCCTACTGACTGAATCTAAGGCAGCGCTTAAGAATCTAAACCTCACCAATGGACATAGCTTTACTGGATCAGGTCTGGGCAAGATGTTATCTTTGGCACCTCTTTATCCTCAGAATCACTATTACTGCTGTTCAAACATCCACAGGCTTTAGTTCTACCAGATTTTATTTTATTTCTGATGAGGAATTACAGGCTTTCTTTGCTGCCGGGGTCTGGAACTCGAGGTGAAACGGGAATTGGTTGCAACCCTAACTGGAGCTATAGTCAAGATTCTTTTATCGGATATGTGTGCTATGTGTCTAGACCCATTCAGAATATATGTGATCCTCAGGATCATAGTTGCCGCTCTTGTTGAATATGCTAGTGGCAAACTGGCAATATGAAATGTAGTTACGGTTCGATGAACATCTTGAGATGATGAGCTAGTACATTTGAATGGAACTGTCAGCGTTGGCCAGCCTTTTGTTGAAGCTCGTCTAAGCTGTTGCATTATGCTTACTGCCTGCGATGTAATAACAACCAACCGATGAAAGACCATAAACTCTCCCAAGCCAGCCCTCGAGTCTCCCCGGAGACCAAACAAAGTCATAGCTTTGTACTTACAGTTATAGCTTTAGTTTGCGGTTACTGAACTGTCTTGAGTCTGATACTACTGAAAATTAGCCTCAAAAGGTGTAAAAGCGGGTCGAGTAAAACACGAAAATAAACAAAGGGAGCAAAGGGGCAGCGTGCTATGCCTACACTTGTCTGAGTGATTCAGTACAAGAGGAACAATCAACCGGATTTCAGATACAAGTTTAAAGTGGAATAGGGGGAAAAGTTTTTCTCTACTCCATTCTTTGACACCGATCCCTCCTCTCTTCTATTTATCCATCAAAATCACTACCCAGATGGTATCCACTGCAAAGTTTACTCTCACCTCCTGTCGTCTATCAGGTGGCACAATTGCATGTGTGACAATTATCGTGACCGGTGAGTTTTGTGCTTTTTTTTTTGTTCATTCGGCTTTTTGAAAACGTCTCATCTCTTAAATCATGCATTCAAATTATGAACTGTTTTTGTTGTTGCCTTTTTTTGCGTTGAGACATTAGAAACTACTCCCTCCGTTCACAATAAAATATTTTAGATATTTTAATATGAATTACATACAAATTAAAATGAACGAACAAACACATCAAGACGTGTCTATATATACCCGAATCACAAAAAGGTTATTCATTCGATTCACAAAAAAGTTAAAACATCTTATATTTGTGAATGGAGGGAGTAGATCCCATGGTAATAGGTTTGGGAGTAATCCTAAATAAAAAAACTGAAAACATGTGAAACCGGAAACAGGAAGCACATATGTATTTTTCAAAAAGCAAATTGGAAAGCAAACCTATGTTTTTTTTTCCACTTTTAGGCAAGCACATTTGTGCTTTCAATTTTTTGAGAAACATAGTTGTGCTTCACACGAGAGCACATATGTGATTTTCACTTTACGAGAAGCACTGCTTCATTTTTCGGGATGCATAGAAATCCTTCACATTGAAAAACAATGATACTTTCCCATGAAGCATAAATGCTCTTTTCACTTTCAAGAAGCATAGTTGTGCTTCACCGAGAGGCACATTTGTGATTTTTCACCTGGTGAAAAAATATATAAAGGAAGAAATTCATGAAAACCTAGAAAAACCCAAGGAAAATTCAAAACCCCCACCCCAATAAAAAAACCAAAACACGTACAATTTTTTTCACGTGGGGTGCACTCAACTCGCAACCCGTGACAACGCTAGGGCGCACTAAGTGGCACGCTCGAAGCACTCCTACGACATTTGCTGGGTCTCCATAGAAGAGGTGTTCGTGCTTAGTCGCTCACTTTATCCATCTCAACGATGTAACATTCTCTACTTCTTGGGCCTTTAGAACACGAGTCAACTTGTGACTGTGAAGTGTGGCCTTGGGCCACATTCTTGGTGTGGGCCAAGTCATAACAACCTCCACCCTTGAGGCACAACTGGACCCCAATTTAGTATTGTTGGAAACTTCACCCGCAAGTGTTGGGTAACGTAGCATAAATTCAAAATTTTCCTACGCCATATTCAGATCTTTCTATGGAGAGACCAACAACGAGAGAGGAGTGAGTGCATCTTCATACCTTTGAAGATCGCTAAGCGGAAGCGTTGCTAGAACGCGGTTGATGGAGTCGTACTTGCGGCGATTCAGATCGCGGTGTGATTCCGATCTAGTGCCGAACCACGGCACCTCCGCGTTCAACACACGTGCAGCGTGGTGACGTCTCCCGCACCTTGATCCAGCAGGAGGAGGGAGAGGTTGGGGAAGATCTCCGGCAGCACGACGGTGTGGTGTCGATGGAGAGACGAGGTCTCCCGGCAGGGCTTCGCCAAGCACCGTGGAGAGAGGAGGCACGAGGGAAGCAGGGTTGCACCGAGGGAGATGGAAAACTGTGTCTCAAACAGCCCCAAAACCCTCTCTATATATAGGAGGAGGGGGGGGGGTGCGCCACCCCTAGGGTTCCCACCCTAGGTGGTGCGACAGCCCTCCCAGATGGGAGGTGCGGCGGCCAGGGCAGGGAAAGGGGGGGCAGCGCCCTAGGTGGGCCTTGGGCCTCCCCTGCGCCTAGGGTTTGCCCCCTCTCCTCTTAGGCTGCGCCTTGGGCTGGGTGTGGAGGTGCACCAGCCCACCTAGGGGCTGGTTCCCTCCCACACTTGGCCCATGTAGCCTCCCGGGGCTTGTGGCCCCTCCCGGTGGGCCTCCGGAACCCTTCGGTGGTCCCGACACTTTGCCGGTGGTGTCCGAAACATTTCCGGCGTCCAAACCCATCCATCCTATATATCAATTTTTACCTCCGGACCATTCCGGAGCTCCTCGTGACGTCCGTGATCTCATCCGGGACTCCGAACATCCTTCGGTAACCTCGTATAACAATTCCCTATAACCCTAGCGTCATCGAACCTTCAGTGTGTAGACCCTACGGGTTCGGGAATCATGCAGACATGACCGAGACACTCTCTGGCCAATAACCATCAGCGGGATCTGGATACCCATGGTGGCTCCCACATGTTCCACGAAGATCTCATCGGATAAACCACGATGTCAAGGATTCAATCAATCCCGTATACAATTCCCTTTGTCTGTCGGTATAGAACTTGCCCGAGATTCGATCGTCGGTATACCTATACCTTGTTCAATCTCGTTACCAGTAAGTCTCTTTACTCGTTCCATAGCACGTCATCCTGTGACTAACTCCTTAGTCACATTGAGCTCATGATGATGTTCTACCGAGTGGGCCCAGAGATACCTCTCCGTCACACGGAGTGACAAATCCCGATCTCGATTCGTACCAACCCAACAGACACTTTCGGAGGTACCCGTAGTGCACCTTTATAGTCACCCAGTTACGTTGTGATGTTTGATACACCCAAAGCACTCCTACGGTATCCGGGAGTTGCAAAATCTCACGGTCGAAGGAAAAGACACTTGACATTAGAAAAGCTTTAGCATACAAACAATTCTATCTAGTGCTATGCTTAGGATTGGGTCTTGTCCATCACATCATTCTCCCAATGATGTGATCCCGTTATCAATGACATCTAATGTCCATGATCAGGAAACCATGACCATCTATTGATTAGCGAGCTAGCCAACTAGAGGATTGCTAGGGACATATTATGATCTATTTATTCACACATGTATTACTGTTTCCTGTTAATACAATTATAGCATGAACAATAGACAATTATCATGAACAAGGAAATATGATAATAACCATTTTATTATTGCCTCTAAGGCATATTTTCAACAGTCTCCCACTTGCACTAGAGTCAATAATCTAGTTACATTGTGATGTATCGAACACCCATAGCATTATGGTGTTGATAATGTTTTGCTCGAGGAAGAGGTTTAGTCAACGGATCTGCAATATTCAGATCCATGTGCACTTTACAAATATCTATTACTCCACTCTAGACATGGTCCTGGATGGAGTTGTAGCGGCGTTTGATGTGCTTGGTCTTTCGGTGAAACCTGGGCTCCTTGGCTATGGCAATGGCCCGAGTGTTATCACAGAAGAGTGTCATCGGACCCGACGCGCTTGGGACCACTCCAAGGTCGGTGATGAACTCCTTCATCCAAATCCCTTCATGAGCTGCTTCTGAAGCAGCTATGTACTCCGCTTCACATGTAGATGTTGCCACGACTTCTTGCTTGCTGCTGCACCAGCTCACTGCCCCGCCATTCAAAACATACACGTATCCGGTCTGTGACTTAGAGTCATCCGGATCTGTGTCGAAGCTAGCATCGACGTAACCCTGTACGATGAGCTCTTCGTCACCTCCATAAACGAGAAACATCTCCTTAGTCCTCTTCAGGTACTTAAGGATATTCTTGACCGCTGTCCAGTGTTCCATACCGGGATCACTTTGGTACCTCCCTACCAAACTTATGGCAAGGTTTATATCAGGTCTGGTACACATCATGTCATACATTAGAGAGCCTACGGCTGAAGCGTAGGGGACAATACTCATCTTCTCTCTGTCTGCTGCCGTGGTCGGTGACCGAGTCTTACTCAATCTCATACCTTGCAAAACTGGCAAAAACCCCTTCTTTGAGTTTTCCATATTGAACTTCTTCAATATCTTGTCAAGGTATGTACTTTGCGAAAGACCTATGAGGCGTCTCGATCTATCTCTATAGATCTTGATGCCTAATATGTATGCAGCTTCTCCAAGGTCCTTCATCGAAAAACTTTTGTTCAAATAGGCCTTTATGCTCTCCAACAACTCTATATTATTTCCGGTCAATAATATGTCATCCACATATAGTATGAGGAAAGCTACAACGCTCCCACTCACTTTCTTGTACAGACAGGCTTCTCCATAAACCTGCATGAACCCAAACGCTTTAATCACCTCATTAAAGCGAATGTTCCAACTCCGAGATGCTTGCACCAGCCCATAGATGGAGCGCTGGAGCTTGCACACTTTATTAGCACCCTTAGGGTCGACAAAACCTTCTGGTTGCATCATATACAACTCTTCCTTAAGATTCCCGTTAAGGAACGCTGTTTTGACGTCCATTTGCCAAATTTCATAATGATGAAAAGCAACAATTGCTAACATGATTCGGACTGACTTCAGCTTCGCTACGGGAGAGAAAGTCTCTTCGTAGTAGGGATGGCAATTTTGCCCATGGATTCGGATATCCACGGATACCCGACCTGGTTGGGCAAGGGTATGGAGCGCATTTCTGTCCATGGATTCATGGATTTGGATATCCACGAATAGGCGGGTTGGACACAGTTATAATTTCTGCTCCATGGATATCCAGTGGATACCCATGTAATAGACAGGGCCATATGACAGTGACACTGAGGCTAAGGAATTTTTTCAACCCAAGTCATTCGCAACCATATTGATTCAGAAAAGGTCAAAACGGCCCACGTTCCCTAATCCCCGCAACCTAATTATAGTATACCTAATTTAATTTGGCTGCCCTGCATCAAGCCATCAACCCACATCGCGTAAATCGTGCTCAAACCCATATCTGAAACCCCAATCGTGCTCCTCCCTTAGTCCCCATCGCGGCGAGCCGGCGACGGCACCGAGCGCCACAACCCGTGCTCCTCCTCCCTCAGTCCCCATCGCGGCGAGCCGGCGACGGCACCGAGCGCCACAACCCGTGCTCCTCCCTTAGTCCCCATCGCGGCGAGCCGGCGATGACACCGAGCGCCACAACCCGTGCTCCTCCCTTAGTCCCCATCGCGGCGACTGGACTCAGCCTTAGCGGACAACATCAGCGACTGGACTCAGCATCAGCGACAACCCTAGCCCCCACATCAGCGACTGGACTCCGCATCGGCGGACAGCATCGGGGGCGGCCTCGTTCCACTCCATCTCTGCCTCTCTCCTTCCCCAATCGGCGACCAGCATCAGCAACCGCTTCCTCGACAGGTATGCTCCGTCCCACTCCCTCTCTCCTTCCCCAATCGGCGACCGATCTCATCCTAAGCAAGCTGCTGTTTCATTTGTCTGATAGGAGTCAACCTTCAATGGAAGGGGGCAAGAGCAGCAATAGTGTCAACCATGGGAAGGCCAAGGGAGCGAATGTTCACATCCCGCGGAGGAGTCTGCGTGGTCGGCAACCAACAGTTGAGTCGCCGTGCACCGACGGGCAACAGGGTGTCGACGGCAGCACCATCATCGCTGAAAATGGTTGCTACAGTTCTTACAGCTCAGTGCTCTCCTTGCTTGTGATTTTATATAAGTAGTATAAATTATGCAGAATTTACATTTCTTGCTTGAGAGAATTTACTATGCAGAATTATGCAGAATTTACTTGAGAGAATTTACTATGCAGAATTATGCAGAATTTACTATGCAGAATTTACTATAACTAGTATAAATTATATAAGTAGTATAAATTATGCAGAATTTAATAATCATTACTATGCAGAATTTACATTTCTTGCTTGTGGAGCCCATTGCTACTTGGTTAAACTTAAATTTGATGGCATCTTCCATCCTTTTCTCAGCTCCCGCAAACAGTGTTGCCCCTACAGCGGATGTCTTGGGCGTGGCTGGAGGTGTCGTGGTCGCAAGTTCAACTCCACAAGAGGGTACTAGTACAACAGTAGAGCAGCCAAAACTGACCGGTTCTAGAAGGAAGCGTACATCAGATGTATGGGATGATTTTAAGATAGAACTTATCAATGGGAAATGGCAAGCAATATGCAACTGGTGTCACAAGCCATATGCTGCAGAATCAACCTCTGGTACCTCACACTTAAGGACTCATCGTAAAAATTGTCCGACACGGCATGCACCAGTGGGTCCACAACAAAGCAAATTAAAGTTGTCAAAATGTGGGGATGGGAAAGTAAATTTGGAGACCTATATTTTTGATCAAGAACTTGCTAGAAAAGAACTTGCATTGATGATATGTGTGCATGAGTACCCTCTGTCTATTGTTGATCATGCTGGATTCCGAAAGTTTTGTGGTACTTTGCAACCAATGTTCAAGGTGGTGTCTAGAAATACCATTAGACAGGACATATTAAATATGTTTAATGTCCAAAATAATAGCATGGTGAAGTACTTCGCAAAGTTTGAGAACCGAGTGGCCATCACAACAGATTTGTGGACGGCTGGCCATCAAAAGAGGGGCTATATGGCTGTAACTGCACATTACATTGATGCTTCTTGGAACCTAAAGAGCTTCTTAATGAGGTAACCACGTCTCTCTCTAAATAATTTTTATTCTGAAATAGATGTATTGATTATTGTTACACTGAACCTAAATATTTCCTAAACATCATTGCATAGGTTTGTTTATGTTCCATGTCCACACAATGCTGAAGTTATATGTGAAGCACTACATGCATGTCTTGTTGAATGGCACCTTGAGAAGAAGGTATCCACGGTGACCTTGGACAATTGTACATCAAATGACAAGGCTATGGAAATTCTGCCAGATAAGTTGGACACCTCTTCTCTTATGTTGGAAGGATCTTTGTTGCATATGCGTTGTGCTGCTCATATATTAAATCTGATTGTAAAAGATGGATTGGATGTGATTGAGAAAAGGATTGAGAGGGTACGGGATAGTGTTGCATTTTGGTCAGCCACACCTAAAAGACATGAGAAATTTGAAAAGATGGCACGCCTTTTGAACAATGAATACACGTGTAGATTGGCTCTTGATTGTAAAACTAGGTGGAATTCTACCTACATAATGTTAAAGGGTACTTTGCAATACAAAGATGTTTTTGAAAGACTTCATATACGTGAAAAGAATTTTGCTTGTCCAACCGGAGAAGATTGGGTATTTGCTAAGGAGGTTTGTGATAGGTTGAAAGTGTTCTTTGATGTCACGGTGTTGTTGTCGGGCACTTCATATGTTACAGCTAGTCTTTTCTTTCCGCAACTATGTGGCATTCGGTTGGCAATTCGTAAATCGGAAAATAGTAAACATAGTGTCATAAAAGCTATGTCTAAGGAAATGAAAGACAAGTTCGAGAAATATTGGGCAGATGTCCATGGTCTTATGGCTATTGCCACTGTCCTCGATCCACATTATAAGATGCATATGTTGAAGGCTTCATTTGGGTCATTGTATGGAGCTGAACATGCATCCATAGAAGTTGATAAAATAAAGAAGTTAATGTTAGATTTGCTGGCTGAATATCAAGATGTATCTCAGTGTGCTGAAACATCTGATGTTGGAAGCACCCCAGCTGTTCATAATGGTGGTGTGGATGAAATTTTGGGTGTATTTGAGCAATACTTGTCTTCACAACCTATTGCTCCATCTCAAGTTCGCACAGAATTGGACAATTACTTGGACGAGCCCCTTATCCGTAGAACAACAGATTTTGACATTATTAATTGGTGGAAAGTTGGAGGTGCCAAGTACCCTACTTTGCAGAAGATTGCTCGTGATATATTATCCATCCCTGTTACATCTGTGGCATCGGAATCAGTCTTTAGTACTAGCGGGAGGTTACTAAGTGCACATCGTAGTCGTCTTACACCAAGCATAGCTGAAGCTCTTATGTGTATGCAAGCTTGGTCACGAGCGGACATGTTAGGTAATCTTGTTAATTGTCAATTTGTATCCTGTTCCTTTCTGCTATAAATAATTTATTATTTTTGCTTCGTCTTTGCATTAGGTGACATAAACTTTGCTCTGCAAGCAGTTCAATCTGTTCTTGAGGATGAGGAAGAAATAATGGTAACTACTTGTTGTCATTTCAGTTTATGTTTTATACGTTTAAATAACAAGTGATGTGCGCGGTTCACTACTTGTTGGTGCACTACTTGTTTGAGATGCATACTTGTGAATGTGGGTTGATGGTTGGATTTTGATTAGATGCCATGTTTTCATTCTTCATACATGCGCATTCAGAAGTAACTTATTTATTTTAATTCTTTGTTTTTATGTCAGGATGAAAATGAGTCCATCATTACTGAAGACTAATTTGGAGCCAAGTGTGCTGGACATGGCATTAAATTACTGAAGACTAATTTGGAGCCATGTATCCCTACATGTGGACATGCGTCTGGGTCTGCCATTACTAGCATGCACATCATTTATTTATTCAACTTCAGTTATGATGTTCAATAAGATCTTACTACTTTGATTGTGATGTAATATGATTTTAAGACAAGAGTTCTACTGTGAGACTATTTGAGTTGTCATTGTGAGACTATTTAAGAGTTGTCATTATGATTTTAAGACAAGAGTTCTATTGTGATGTAATATGATTTTAAGACAAGAGTTCTACTGTGAGACTATTTAAGACAAGAGTTCTACTTCAGTTTTTCATGCAATAAGATTTAAGACAAGTTTTTTACTATCAGACTATTTGAGTGGTCATTGTATGTGTGGACAATGTTTGAACAGTGTACTTGTTGTCTACTTATGCGTGTAGCTTATGTTGTCATTTGCAAATGAACGATGATGAATTAATTTGATCTTTGGGAAGGTGTCATGCTGATATTTTATGCCCATGGACCTCCATGGATATATGGGTATCCAATGGGTTTGGGCATGGGCACAACTTGTGCCCATGGATACTTTGGTGGATGGGTAGAAGATAGGAAGATGGGTCATGGGTTGGATTTGGACCAGCTCCACCCGCACCAAACCCGACCCATTGCCATCCCTACTTCGTAGTCAACTCCTTGAATTTGTCGAAAACCCTTTGCGACAAGTCGAGCTTTATAAACGGTCACATTACCGTTTGCATCAGTCTTCTTCTTGAAGATCCATTTATTTTCTATGGCTCGCCGATCATCGGGCAAGTCCACCAAAGTCCATACTTTGTTCTCATACATGGATCCTATCTCGGATTTCATAGCCTCAAGCCATTTGTTGGAATCCGGGCCCGCCATTGCTTCTTCATAGTTTGAAGGTTCACCGTTGTCTAACAACATGATTTCCATCACAGGGTTGCCGTACCACTCTGGTGCGGAGCGTACCCTTGTGGACCTTCTCGGTTCAGTAGCAACTTGATCCGAAGCTTCATGATCATCATCATTAACTTCCTCTTCAGTTGGCGTAGGCGCCGCATGAACAATTTCCCGCGTTGCGCTACTTTCTGGTTCGAGAGGGGGTGTAATTACCTCATCAAGTTCTACTTTCCTCCCACTTACTTCTTTCGAGATAAACTCTTTCTCTAGAAAGGATCCGTTCTTGGCAACAAACGTTTTACCTTCGGATCTAAGATAGAAGGTATACCCAATAGTTTCCTTAGGGTATCCTATGAATACACATTTCTCCGCTTTAAGTTCGAGCTTCTCTGGTTGAAGTTTCTTCACATAAGCATCGCAGCCCCAAACTTTAAGAAACGACAGCTTAGGTTTCTTGCCAAACCATAGTTCATACGGTGTCGTCTCAACGGATTTAGACGGTGCCCTATTTAAAGTGAATGCTGCAGTTTCTAATGCGTATCCCCAAAATGATAGCGGTAAGTCGGTAAGAGACATCATAGATCGTACCATATCTAATAAAGTGCGATTACGACGTTCAGACACTCCGTTGCGTTGCGGTGTGCCAGGCGGCGTCAGTCGTGAAACGATTCCACACTTCCTTAGGTGTGTGCCAAACTCGTGACTCAAATATTCTCCTCCACGATCAGATCGTAGACACTTAATTTTTCTGTCACGTTGATTCTCAACCTCACTCTGAAATTCCTTGAACCTTTCAAACGTCTCAGATTTGTGCTTCATCAAGTAGATATACCCATACCTACTCAAATCATCGGTGAGAGTGAGAACATAACGGTAGCCACCGCGAGCTTCAACGTTCATTGGACCACACACATCAGTATGTATTATTTCCAATAAGTCGGTTGCTCTCTCCATTATTCCTGAGAATGGAGTCTTAGTCATCTTGCCCATGAGGCACGATTCGCATGTGTCAAATGATTCAAAGTCAAGAGACTCTAATAGTCCATCAGTATGGAGCTTCTTCATGCGCTTAACACCGATATGACCAAGGCGGCAGTGCCACAAGTATGTGGGACTATCATTATCAACTTTACATCTCTTGGTACTCACACTATGAATATGTGTAACATCACGATCGAGATTCATCAGGAATAAACCATTCACCAGCGGAGCATGACCATAAAACATATCACTCATATAAATAGAACAACCATTATTCTCTGACTTAAATGAGTAGCCGTCTCGCATTAAGCAAGACCCTGATACAATATTCATGCTCAAAGATGGTACTATATAACAATTATTCAGGTTTAAAACTAATCCCAACGGTAGATGTAGAGGCAGCGTGCCGACGGCGATCACATCGACCTTGGAGCCATTCCCGACGTGCATCGTCACCTCGTCCTTGGCCAGTCTCCGCTTATTCCGCAGTTCCTGCTTTGAGTTGCAAATGTGAGCAACAACAACGGTATTAAATACCCAGGAGCTACTACGAGCGCTGGTAAGGTACACATCAATAACATGTATATCATATATACCTTTAGCGTTGCCGGCCTTCTTGTCTGCTAAGTACTTGGGGGCAGTTCCGCTTCCAGTGACCTTTTCCCTTGCAATAGAAGCACTCAATCTCAGGCTTGGGTCCATTCTTTTTCTTCTTCCCGGTAACTGGCTTACCGGGCGCGGCAACGGCTTTGCCGTCTTTCTTGAAGTTCTTCTTACCCTTGCCCTTCTTGAAACTGGTGGTCTTATTGACCATCAACACTTGATGCTGTTTCTTGATTTCTACTTCTGCAGACTTGAGTATCGAGTACAACTCGGGAATGGTCTTCTCCATCCCTTGCATATTGTAGTTCAGCACGAAACCTTTGTAGCTTGGTGGGAGAGACTGGAGGATTCTGTCAATTATAGTGTCATCCGGAAGTTCGACTCCAAGTGAAGTCAGACGACCGTGTAACCCAAACATTTTGAGTATGTGCTCACTGACAGAACTGTTCTCCTCCATCTTAGAGCTAAAGAACTTGTCGGAGACTTCATATCTCTCGACACGGGCATGAGCTTGAAAAACTAGTTTCAGCTCTTGGAACATCTCATATGCACCGTGTTTCTCAAAACGCCTTTGGAGCCCCGTTTCCAAACTGTATAACATGCCACACCTAACCAGAGAGTAGTCATCACTCCGCGTTTGCCAGACGTTCAGAATGTCCTGGGCTGCTGCAGGAGCAGGAGGGTCACCTAGCGGCGCATCAAGGACATAAGCCTTTTTAGCTGCTTTGAGGATGAGCTTCAAGTTGTGGACCCAGTCCGCATAGTTGCTACCATCATCTTTCAGCTTGTTTTTCTCTAGGAATGCGTTGAAATTGAGGTTGACGTTGGCCATCTACAATATTTATAAAGACAACTTTTAGACTAAGTTCATGACAATTAAGTTCATTTAATCAAATTAAGTATGAACTCCCACTTAAATCGACATCCCTCTAGTCATCTAAGTGATACATGATCCATGTTGACTAACCCGTGTCCGATCATCACGTGAGACGGACTAGTCGTTATGGTGAGCAACTTCATGCTGATCGTATTCAACCATACGACTCATGTTCGACCTTTCAGTCTCTTGCATTCGAGGTCATGTCTGTACATGCTAAGCTCGTCGATTCAACCTAAGTGTTTCACGCGTGTAAACCTGGCTTACACCCGTTGTATGCGAACGTTAGAATCTATCACACCCGATCATCACGTGGTGCTTCGAGACAACGATCCTTCGCAACGGTGCACACTTAGGGGAATAGGTTCTTGAATTTTTTTAAGAGGGATCATCTTATTATGCTACCGTCGCTCTAAGCAATAAGATGAAAAACATGATAAACATCACATGCAATCATATAGTGACATGATATGGCCATTATCATCTTTGCTCGTTCGATCTCCATCTTCAGGCATCACATGATCATCATTGTCACCGGCGTGACATCATGATCTCCATCATCGTGTCTCCGTGAAGTCGTCACGCCAACTACTACTACCACTACTACTATAGCTAACCGTTAGCAATGAAGTAAAAGTAGTAAACGCATGGCGTTGCATCTCATACAATAAATTAAGACAACTCCTATGGCTCCTGCCGGTTGTCATACTCATCGACATGCAAGTCGTGAATCCTATTACAATAACATGATCATCTCATACATCACACATGTAACATCACAACTTTGGCCATATCACATCACATGCCAAACCCTGCAAAAACAAGTTAGACGTCCTCTAATTGTTGTTGCTTGTTTTACGTGGCTGATTTGGGTTTCTAGCAAGAACGCCTTCTTACCTAGGTGACAGCCACAACGATGATATGCCAAAGCTATTTACCCTTCATAAGGACCCTTTTCATCAAATCCAATCCGACTAGAGTGGGAGAGACAGACACCCGCTAGCCACCTTTATGCACGGTGTGCATGTCTGTCGGTGGAACCTGTCTCACGTAAGCGTACGTGTAAGGTCGGTCCGGGCCGCTTCATCCCACAATACCCCCGGAAAAGAATAAGAATAGTAGCGGCAAGCAATTGTAAAATCAGCGCCCACAACCTTTTGTGTTCTACTCGTGCATAGAATCTACGCATAGAAAACCTGGCTCGGATGCCACTGTTGGGTAACGTAGCATATATTCAAAATTTTCCTACGCCATATTCAGATCTTCCTATGGAGAGACCAGCAACGAGAGAGGGGCGAGTGCATCTTCATACCTTCAAAGATCGCTAAGCGGAAGCGTTGCTAGAACGCGGTTGATGGAGTCGTACTCGCGGCGATTCAGATCGCGGAGTGATTCCGATCTAGTGTCGAACCACGGCACCTCCGCGTTCAACACACGTGCAGCCCGGTGACGTCTCCCGCACCTTGATCCAGCAAGGAGGAGGGAGAGGTTGGGAAAGATCTCCGGCAGCACGACGTCGTGGTGTCGATGGAGAGATGAGGTCTCCCGACAGGGCTTCGCCAAGCACCGTGGGAGAGGAGGAAGGAGGGAAACAGGGCTGCACCGAGGGAGATGGAAAACTGTGTCTCAAACAGCCCCAAAACCCTCTCTATATATAGGAGGAGGGGAGGGGGGTGCGCCACCCCTAGGGTTCCCACCCTAGGTGGGGCGGCAGCCCTCCCAGATGGCAGGTGCGGCGGCCAGGGCAGGGAAAGGGGGGGGGGCGCCCTAGGTGGGCCTTGGGCCTCCCTTGCGCCTAGGGTTTGCCCCTCTCCTCTTAGGCTGCGCTTTGGGCTGGGTGTGGAGGTGCACCAGCCCACCTAGGGGCTGGTTCCGTCCCACACTTGGCCCATGTAGCCTCCCGGGGCTTGTGGCCCCTCTCGGTGGGCCTCCGGAACCCTTCCGGTGATCCCGACACTTTGCCGGTGGTGCCCGAAACATTTCCGGCGTCCAAACCCATCCATCCTATATACCAATTTTACCTCCAAACCATTCCGGAGCTCCTCGTGACGTCCGAGATCTCATCCGGGACTCCGAACATCCTTCGGTAACCTCGTATAACAATTCCCTATAACCCTAGCGTCATCGAACCTTAAGTGTGTAGACCCTACGGGTTCGGGAATCATGCAGATATGACCGAGATACTCTCTGGCCAATAATCATCAGCGAGATCTAGATACCCATGGTGGCTCCCACATGTTCCACGATGATCTCATCGGATAAACCACGATGTCAAGGATTCAATCAATCCCGTATACAATTCCTTTTGTCTGTCGGTATAGAACTTGCCCGAGATTGGTTCGTCGGTATACCTATACCTTGTTCAATCTCGTTACCAGTAAGTCTCTTTACTCGTTCCGTAGCACGTCATCCTGTGACTAACTCCTTAGTCACACTGAGCTCATGATGATGTTCTACCGAGTGGGCCCAGAGATACCTCTCCGTCATACGGAGTGACAAATCCCGATATCGATTTGTACCAACCCAACAAACACTTTCGGAGGTACCCGTAGTGCACCTTTATAGTCAGCCAGTTACGTTGTGACGTTTGATACACCCAAAGCACTCCTACGGTATCCGGGAGTTGCACAATCTTACGGTCGAAGGAAATGACACTTGACATTAGAAAAGCTTTAGCATACGAACAATACAATCTAGTGCTATGCTTAGGATTGGGTCTTGTCCATTACATCATTCTCCCAATGATGTGATCCCATTATCAATGACATCTAATGTCCATGATCAGGAAACCATGACCATCTATTGATTAGCGAGCTAGCCAACTAGAGGATTGCTAGGTCATATTGTGATCTATTTATTCACACATGTATTACTGTTTCCTGTTAATACAATTATAGCATGAACAATAGACGATTATCATGAACAAGGAAATATGATAATAACCATTTTATTATTGCCTCTAGGGCATATTTCCAACAGCAAGGTATATGCATTTTCCCATGTGTCATGTGAATTTGGCCGATCCTTCTAGTGTACCTTGAGTTGAGGCACCACACCGCCCCTGTGGTGGAAAAACTTGGATTCGAAGATTTTCCATGGTTGAAGCAGCTCCAGGGTGGTTGGTGTTGCTGGTGAATTCTTTGGTTCAATTACCACTCTCGAAGGAAGATGGTTCTTAAGCTACGACACATGGATGATGTGTGTATCTTGGAAGAGAGGGGAAGAGTAAGCTTGTAGGAAACTACCCAACACATTGCAACACGGTGTAAGGCCCATAGAACTTTAGTGTGAGCTTCTAATTGTGACACGATGCAAGAGACTTTTGCAAGTAAAGTTGTATTTCAGTGTACTAGATCTCCACCTCAAGGGAACACTCACTTGTCTTCTTGTATTCCTGTCACTTCGTACATAATTGAGCTTGCTACTATTGTTGGCACAACAACTCAGTCATAGATTCATGCTCATCCAACATCTCTCAAGTCCGTGTTAGACACAGTTGTGGGCACACCAAAGGGAAGGGGCAGATATCCATACAAAGCCTGAAACGGTCAACACCTCGTTGCAATATGAAATGAAGTGTTGTACCAATGTTCAGCGAGTGAAAACCATTTTCCCACTTGGATGGAGTATCATGAGCAAAGAACCGAAGAAAGGCCTCTAAACATTAGTTCAAGCACTCGGTTTGGCCATCCGTTTCTAGGTGTCGAGAAGAACTCATGTTCAGAACTGTATCTGACAACCGAAAGAGCTCTTGCTAGAAGGCACTCGTGAAAACGGGGCCACAATGTGATATGATCCGGAATGGCATTCCATGAACACGATTGACTTGATCAAAGAATATTTGTGCCACTTGTTTAGCTTTGAAGGGGTTCTTTATGGGTAGGAAGTTGCCACAATTCATAAGCTTGTCGATCATGACCAGAATCACATCCATGCCATTGGATTAGAGAGGTCTTCGAAAAAATCCCAACCGATAGTATGCCACATTTGTGGTGGGCTATCATGTTGCTGTAGAAGCAAGGTTGACGGTAATGCTTTGTCTTTGCTCGCTAGCCTATGTCACATTACTGGACGTATTGAGTAATAGATTTCTTCAGTTGTGGCCACGCGAAGGCATTTGACACATTGGTGGGTAGCCAAAACATCGGAGTGTCCAACCATGACACTAGCATGGACAAGCTGAACAATGTATGCGCAAGTGTATTATTGCGCACCCAGGTGTGGCCTTTAAATCACATCACCCCTTTGTCTAGTGAATAACCATGAGTGGTTCCTGTGAGTGACAACTCTTCCCATATTGTCTTAGTTGCACGATCCTCCACATAACCCTCCATGAGATTTTCCAACTAGGTATGCACATGCCGAGAGAGTGCATACGATGCGGTATTGGTAATGCCATGCTTGTATTGGATCCCATAATCCAGTTTCATCAATTTGATGAATGCCATGTGTTGGATTCCTATATGCAATCATTGATCACATAAGTGCAAGGGAGTTTCTCGGCCAGTTCTGAGCACAAATTATTGAGGTTGAAGGTATGGCCACCATTTCTTTAGAACAACAACATACTCCTTTTTGTATTTGATGAATGCTCGATTCTTCTTAGCACATAACGCTTTAACCAAGTACTCCAGAGGGTGACCTTGTTGCATCAACACCACCCTCCCTCTTCACTGCATGCATCTATTTCCAAAATAAAGGGTTGAGAAAAATCGGGCACTGCTAAGACTAGCACGCTAACGATGACTGGGGTTGCTCTTGAAGGCGATCACCACACCTTTACATACGTCTTCACATCGCATCAAAAGCAAGGAAACTTATGGAGGAACCCTAACCGTCTAGGAGTCCAAGCTCCAAGAGTAACAAGTTGATGATGAATTAATAGTTGGGGAAACACAAATCGATTTGATAAGAATGTAGATTGGGTGAACCTCCTCCAATTCCCAAGTGGGTGTTTGGGTGAAGTGGAAGGGAGACCTCAAGATTTTTGGGTTCAAGAATGGTGGAGCAAGGCTTGGAAAATATTTTAGAGGAACATGGAAGGAGGTAGGGGGTTATACCCCCAAGACCAAAATGACCATTGCTCCAGAAGGAACTCTGGGCAACCGGACAAAAAGGATCGGGACACCCAGACCCAATAGGGAGTCAACAACGGGTAGCATCGGGCACCCGAACCAACTAGAGGGGAAAATCCCTACACGGGCAACCAGAGGTTCAGGACCGCGAGTACCCAACAGATGCTGAGGTGGGTGGTTGCTCTTTGATGACTCCGAGCACCCGAAGTTCCAAGACCTCGGGCACTGAGACTTCCAGTTTTAGCATGGTAAAAAACACTTCATTTGGTGGCATATTTAGGAAAAGACTGTGTACATGGATGAAATGATTTTACCACCTCTCTCAACATAGAAATCCCTCTTGATAGTATGAATTTTCTATGACTTAATTAAATCAAAAACCTTATGAGCCAATGAAAATCACCATCTTTTCTCCTTTTTAAATAGGGGGTCACTAATGTCTTGTAGACACACATGAGAGTTTTAATGTCTCGAGTTACACTTGAGAACCGATATCTTTACCTAATAATAAAGAGGCTATCGCTTCCATCGGAAAACCCACCGCGGTGATTTTTAAAAAAGTCCTTGGTGCGTGCCGCACGTGATGCTGGAGGGCTTGGAAATCAAGGACCCTGCGAGCATGGAGAGCGTTCCCTCCGACGGGCACACCGTCGGCGAGGTGATGCTCCGAGGGAACACGGTGATGAGCGGGTACTACAAGGACGCGACGGCGACGGCGAAGGCCATGAAGGGCGGGTGGCTGCGTTCAGGGGACCTCGGCGTGCGGAACCCCGACGGATATATCCAGCTCAAGGACCGGTCCAAGGACATCATCATATCGGGCGACGAGAACATCAGCTCCATCGAGGTGGAGTCGGCGCTGTTCAGCCACCCCGCCGTGCTGGACGCGGCGGTGGTCGCCAGGCCAGACGACCACTGGGCGAGATGCCGTGCGCGTTCGTCACCCTCAAGGATGGAGCGAGCACCACGGAGGCTGACATGATCGAATTCTGCCGGGCACGGCTGCCGCGCTACATGGCGCCCAGGACGGTGCTCTTCGTCGAGCTGCCCAAGACGTCGACGGGCAAGACGCAGAAGTATCTGCTCCATGAGAAGGCCAGGGCCATGGGAAACCTGACTAAGCTGAGCAGAAGCAAGCTGTAACCTGCACTTGCATTTTCTATGAGTTCCAAAGCAGTTTTGTAACTTTTGTTTTACTGTTAATTGCTATCCTGAATTCGGCCCATTTCTATCGGTTCGCTCGTGTCAACTTTGCTGATCTGCGCCACCGTCATCGACAAGATACTTTGCCCTACTCAGCGGCGTTTTAAAAGAAAAAGTGCATACACGACAGCTATTTGTATGTACAAAATGTTATATCCATTAGATCGCATGGGCTAGCAGATTCCGATAGTAGAGATGGAGACAAGTGATTACCTTCTCCCTGGTGAGACGAACTGCCGCCGGTGGCCATTGATTCAGGGCAATGGCGGTGAGGCAGAGAGAGAGAGAGATGATGAGGTGGTGGTGCTTCCCGTGAGCACCGCGCTAACCTTAGATCGGTAGGGCATGTAGGTGGAGAAAGTGGCGGCGATCAACCTCGTGGCTCGTGCCCCAACCCTCCACCTCTGTTAATATAGAGCGGGTCACAGGGGCTCTCGATCAGGGCGCATAAACCAAGGGCCTGGCAGGCCGTTGGGCCTGCTCAGCTGAGATCATCCTAACATTCTCCCACTTGATCTCAACTTTACTTTTAACCATATACCCCCTGCTGCGGCGCCGTGCGCCGCCGGCCCCAACTCCTCCAGTGCTCACCTCCGTCCCCGCGCGCCACCGGCCCAGATCCGGGCCTCCCCCGTGCGATGGCCGAGGCTCCGGCGGGCGAGCCGCTGGGCGGAGGAGGAGGAGAAGACGGCGGCGGCCGCCGACGGGGACGGGGATGGGGACGTGGGCAACAACATCTACACCTGTGAGGACGAGGGCACAGAGAACTACGGCTGCGGCGGCTACCACGTCGTCCGCCCCGACGACAATTTCAAGCAGGGCGCCTACGTCATGCAGTCCAAGCTCGGTTGGGGCCACTTCTCCACCGCCTGGCTCGCCTGGGACACCGCCCACTCCGTACATGCTCACCACCCCCTCGCCTCGCCGTGAAACCCCCTGTTAAAATGACCTCGCTGCCTCTAGGATTCGCGACGAGGATATGTAGGAAAAAAATATTGATCTGGATGCAGCTGTCTGCCTGCCCACCAACTGTTCGCTCTTTTGTCACAGAGCTCATATGCAGAACTGCTAAATCAATTTCTCATTATTACTGTTTTATCTGTCAATCCTATCGCACTGCACGAGATATTTTGATGTTTTACGCCGCTTGCCTAGAGGCTCAGGCTGCTCGTGTCCAGCGTTTCTGAATCTTTTGGTTATCTGTGCAGAGGTCTGTGGCCGTGAAGGTGCAGAAGAGCGCACAACACTACTCGGAGGCTGCCATGGATGAGATCAAGATCTTGATGCAGATTGCTGACGGTGACCTTGAAGACTCCCGTTGTGTTGTTAAGCTTCTTGACCACTTCAAGCACACAAGCCCCAATGAGAGCCATGTCTGCATGGTGTTTGAGTTCCTTGGTGATAACTTGCTCACCCTAATAAAGTACACGGACTATCGTAGCATTCCGCTTCCAATGGTTAAGGAGATATGCCGGCATGTGCTCATTGGCCTTGACTACCTCCACCGCGAGCTTTCCATTATCCACACTGACCTGAAGCCCGAAGACATATTCCTCGTGTCCACTATTGACCCCTCAAACGATCCCCGGAAGTCAGGTGTGCGACTGGTGCCGCCTGCTGCAAGGGCCATCGAGCCACCTCCAAGGGCTCCTGCTCGACCATCAACGAGTAGTGGCGTCACCAGGAACCAACAGAAGAAGATCCGGAAGAAAGCCAAACATGTAGTTGTTTCAACTTCAGAAGGAAATGGGGCAGTGGCATTCGCCGACATAGACGAATCAGATGATAAGGGAGATCTGAGTACAGCAAATGAGGGCAGTCCTAGCCAGGATGGGGACATGAAGAGAGGAGGAGGGTATAGGTGGGGCAACAAAGGGACTAGGAATAGGATGGCGATGAAAGCTGAACTAGGCTGCAAGATGGTTGACTTCGGAAATGCATGTTGGACGTACAAGGAGTTCACAAGTGATATCCAAACAAGGCAATACAGATGTCCTGAGGTCCTTCTAGGCTCCAAGTATTCTACATCTGTCGACCTGTGGTCCTTTGCATGCATATGCTTTGAACTTGCCTCAGAGATGTGCTCTTTGATCCGCATAGTGGAGATAACTTTGACAAGGATAAGGTATTTTTGTTCATTTCCTCACTTTGGTTTTGACTAAGAACATACTTTCAACATTATGGATCTATACCCGGTTTATCACCTGGTAAATGATGTCCCCCATTTTAACTCAAGAAAGGTTCTCATCACAATCAAGAGCTCACTCTTTGATACCTACATTCCATTCAAGCAGGAGATAACTGCGAAGGGTGGTCCTCACTTCTAGCTTGATGATATTGTTTTTCAAAGTTTTATTTCTTGCATTAGCATGACTCGGTGACATGTGTATGGTCATGGTCGACTTCACCGCCTTGAGACTCACCATGTTCACGTGAACACGGTAGCCACCATTGGCAAGGATCAAAAAGAGGATAATAATAAGTGACAACACGGTTTTCGTGTTCAAATAGAAAAATGTGGACCTAGGAAATGGGTCTTGAGCTACACTTATATATTGATTAGGGTGAGCAATGTTTTTTTTCTCTCGTTGAATAAAATTTGCAGGTCTTAGTGTCACCTCATGATACTATCCATGCATTCTAATTCATCAATTTAACTTCATCATTTGTTCGATTCGTTTAATTACATCGTCACCCGTAGCAACGCACGGGCACATTTACTAGTTAGATCTCACTAATCCTATTACCAAAAAACACGAAAAGAATAATTGAGTAACATGTTTTAATCTTCTCCTTTTTGATGAAACGATCAACGCCATGGTCGATTTCCCGGTCGTTACGCCCGATTCCCACCCGAGACGAGGGACTCTCCCTTGCGTCGATGTCGCTCAAGGCGTCAAGCGCTAAAGTGTTTTTTTCCGCTGAATGCAAACTAGGCATCGACACTATCCTAGACACTACAGAACAGAACGATTTCTAAAAGTCTGCTTCAGTTTTCAACGTGGGTGATCCATTATCAATGTTGTGGAGAACGAACGCTTCTGCTTTCTTTTTCGTTTTTTAAATCACGAGGTATCTACAGATTGCTATTTGCGTTGGAGTGATGGACTCCTATAGATGCTCCAGACAGAAATACTTTTTTCCTTTATCGTGTAAGCTCCTCAACAAGCGTTCACCATGCTCTTATGTGGGATCAAGAAGAGGCGTAGGAGGGAGGGGGGAGGGTAGACTACCTGATCAAATAAAAACCTAACCTTTTTCTAATTTTATCGGTTAGCAAGTTTTAGCAATTTTATCAACTCTAGCACACCCTACACATGCAAGTCTATGAGTATTGCAGCGGAAAGTAAAGACATGCAAGTGTAAGTAGAGGGTAGGGATAGGAAGATCAAACACAATGAATACATAAATATTTTAGGCATGGTTCTGAGAGGTGATGGTATTGTACATCCATATTGATGGAGACTTAAACCCAGAGACGGTAACGATTGTGCTAGTCCATGGAGGACTTCACCCACAAGGGGCCACGAAGAAACAACCTTGTCTATTTCATCATGGCTTAAGTCCATGAAGGACTAGCCTCACTCATGGTAGATCTTCACGAAGTAGGCGATCTCCTTTCCCTTACAAGATTCTTGGTTCAACTCCACACGATTTGGAGGCTACCAAGCGTCACCTAACCAATCTAGGATACACCACTCTTCAAAAGGAAATAGATGTGGTATGGATGATGAACTCGTTTCTCTAGTGCTTCAAAAGATAGTCCCCTCAACACCCAATCACTCTCTCACAGAATTTGGCTTGGTAGAAGAGATTGATTGGATGGAAAGCAACTTGAGAATACTAGAAATCAAGATTCATATGGTTGGAGTGGAAGACCTTGATCTCGACACATGAGTAGATGGTTCTCTCTCAGAAAATGAATGACGGAAGTGTTTGCTTGTTCTGAGTGCCCTCTCTATGCATGATAACCCACAAGTGTAGGGGATCATTTGTAGCCTTTCTCGATAAGTAAGAGCGTCGAACCCAATGAGAAGCTAAAGTTAGAATTCATATTCTCTCAAGTTTTGTCGACCACCAATATAACTCTACGCACGCTAATGCTTACTTTACCTAGAACAAGTATGAAACTACTTTACGGGAATAAATCTAGAAGTACATAGTAGGTGTAATAAATAGGTTTGCAAGGTAATAAAGAACGTGGAAATGAAATTTAGGCACTGTTTTAATAAATATTAATTTAGTTAGTCATTTAGTAGAAAGCTTTTTTGTGTAAGGCAAGGGAAAGATTGTCCATAGACAATTGAATATAACATGATAGATACTTATCATGTGCAATGAGGGAGAGACATACACTAACACACTTTCCATACTTGGATAATATGCACTTATGATTGGAACTCTAGCAAGCATCCACAATTACTAAAGATTATTAAGGGTGTGTTTGATAGAGTGCATGAAGGATTCATGAGCTCAAAAGCTCCCTTCTCGATCCACTTTTGGGCGTTTGGTAGCCTACACGTGACCTTCTCACCATGCACGAACTCAACCCAAATATCCTCTTACTATACATGAAGAGAGAACACCACAACAGCCGTTCACTGGTCAACATGCATGAGCGAAGCGAGCGACAATGTGTTAAAAATGTCAAAATAATAGTTTATTTTTTAGAAAATGTTCATAATACCAAAAATTGTTCACATTTTCGAAATTTCTTCAAATTTTCAAAAAATGACCAGATTTCAAAATTTACAAAAACTGTCCAGATTTTTAAAATTTATTAATTTTTTCAAAAAACCACATAATTTCTAATTAAAAAAATCAAAAAATGATTGGGATTTTTAAAATTTTGTTTTTTAAACCAGATTTTCATTTTTTAATATTTTTAGAAACATCAAACTTTCATTATTTTTTAAAATTCGAAAACAAAACTTTGGAATTTCAAAAAATGTTTACATTTTCAGAAAATATTTACATTTTCAAAAATAATATTTTTCTATGTTTCAATTTTTTCACATTTTTAAATGTTTTGTTCACTTATTTAAAAATACAAGTTGCTACAATACCGACCGACATGTTTAAATAGATGTAAGCTACCAAACAGAGTCTGAGCTTAGCATGTGTAAGCATATACACCGCTGCCAAACAATAGCAAATGCATGTACTCAGCGTGTCTACACTAAACATGTATCAGAGGAGAACAACCATGCTAGATTGGAAATGCTACCAAACACATCCTAAGGTAAAATCCAACCATAACATTAAACATCAAGTCCTCTTTACTCCCATACTCAAATAATCTCCTTATTCAGGTGTAAGCTTATGTACTCTAGGCACACACTATAAGCGAATTATGAACATATTGCAAACCCTCCAGCAGGATTACCTCATATGTGTGCCTCACGTAGGACACCTTAGGACAACGCCATATTAACAAACAACTCATATCAATAACACCATACCACAATTAACTCATAGGACAAAATAAATATACTCAAACATTATAGGATAGTCACGCATCATTAGGTAATAATATATAGCATTAAGCACCATATTTAAGTACAAATTACAACGGGGAGAAGAGGGTTTACACCGCTGCATGGAGGGGGGGGGGGAGTTGGTGGTGACGGCGACAAAGTTGTTGGTGTAGATCGTCATCACGATGGTTGCCCCGATGGCGCTTCGGCGCCACCGGGAGAGAGGGGGAGAGAGCCCCCTCCTTCTTCTTCTTCCTTAGCCTCCTCCCTAGGTGGGAGGAGGGTTTCTTCTCCGGTCCATGGCTCCTCGAGGACAGGAGCCCCTCCAAGATTGGATCTATCCCTCTGATTCTCTTCTCTTTTCACAACTGTTTTCTGGCCCTTCACCATTTCTTAAATATCCGGAGATCCCTAACTCCGATTGGGCTGAAATTTTGAGGGGATTATCACTGCAAAAATATATATCTTGCGGCGAAAGTAGGCCCTAACCGACTTAAGGGGGAGCCACAAGCCATCAGGGCGCGGCCAACCCCCTGGTCGCGCCCTATTGGCTTGTGCCTCCCTCGGGCATCGTGTGGCGTTGATTCTTCTTCCCCAAATTCATATATATTCGCAAAAAATCTCCGTAAAATTTTATCGTGTTTGTAATTTGTTTGATATGGAATTTCCATGAAACAAAAACACACAAAAAACAGAAACTTACACTGGGCACTGGATAAGTAAGTTAGTCCAAAAATAATATATAATGTTGCCAAAAGTATATGAAAGTTGTAGAACATTGGCATGAAACAATAAAAAATTATAGATACGACGGAGACGTATCAGCATCCCAAGCTTAATTCCTGCTCTTCCTCGAGTAGGTAAGTGATAGAAATATATTTTTTGATGTGGAATTCTACCTAACATAATCTTGAACCAATGTCTACATGTGATGAATATTAAGATACAAGTGATTCAAGGCAATACTCTATCATTTGACATAAAGACATCCATAATTAGATTTACTAGCAAACAATTATGTCCTTTCAAAATAACAATGCTAAAGAACGCTATCTATACAAAATCATATAGCGTGTCATGCTTGGTCTTCCTAGCATAAAGTATAAATCATGAGCACCCCGGTGTCAAACCAAACAATTGGATCATACTTTTTAACGCGCTTCAGTTTTTCAATACATGAGCGCGAACCATGGATATAGCATAAAGGTGGAATAGAATATGGTGGTATGTTTCAAAGGGGTGAAAGTGGAGAAGAAAGTCTCGCATCAACTAGGCGTATCAACGGGCTATGGAGATGACCACCAATAGATATCAATGCGAGGAGTAGGGATTGCCATGCAATAGATGCACTAGAGCTATAAGTGTATGGAAGCTCAACTGAAGCTAAGTGGGTGTGCATCCAACTTGCTTGCTCATTAAGACCTCGGGCATTTGAGGAAGCCCGTCAATGGAATATACAAGCGAAGTTTTATAATGAAAAATTCCCACTAGCATATGGAAGTGACAAAACAAGAGGCTCTCTATAAGAAGAACACGGTGCCACTTTGAGGCACAAGTGTGGTAAAGGATAGTAGCAAAGTCACTTCTCTCTTTTTCTCTCATTTTTTTCATGGTGGGATTTTTTTGCCTCCCCGTTCTCTTTTTTGGTGGGCTAATTTGGCCTTCCTCATTTTTCATTTTTGTCCGGATATCTCATCCCGACTTGCAGGGGAATCATAGTCTCCATCATCCTTTCCTCACCGGGACAGTGGTCTAATAATGATGATCATCACACTTTTAATTACTTACAACTCGATAGGAAAACCTATGAAACAATATGACTCAATATGAATGCCTCTGGCAGTGTACCAGGATGTGCAATGATCTAGCGTAGCAAAAGATATCAAAAAACGGACAAGCCATGCAAATATCATGCTAGCTATATTACGATCATGTAAAGCAATATGACAATGAATGCTCAAGTCATCTATATGATGATGATGGAAGTTTCATGGCAATATATCATAGAGTGGCTGTGGAAATGCCATGGTAGGTAGGTATGGTGGCTGTTTTGAGGAAGATATAATGAGGATTATGTGCAACATAGTGATGACCCACAAGTATAGGGGATCAATCGTAGTCCTTTCAATAAGTAAGAGTGTCGAACCCAACAAGGAGCAGAAGGAAATGATAAGCAATTTTCAGTAATGTATTCTCTGCAAGTGCTATAAGTAACAATGATAGATTTTTTTGTAGCAAGATAATTCATAACAAGTGATAAGTAACGATAGTAACAAAGGTGCAACAAGGTAGCTCAATCCTTTTTATAGCAAAGGAGAGGCCTGGAAGTTCTCTTACATAAAGCAAGCGCTCCTGAGGACTCATGTGAATTTATTTCTAGTCATGTTCATCATATTGAGTTGATTCACGTTCACTACTTTGATAATTCGATATGTGGGTGGACCGGTACTAAGGTGCTGTTCTTACTTGAACTAACAACCTACTTACGATTACCCCCTCTCGCAAGCATCGCAACTACGAAAGAAGAATTAAGATAAATCTAACCATAGCATGAAACATGTGGATCCAAATCATCCCCTTATGAAGCAACACATAAACTTGGGTTTAAGCTTCTGTCACTCTCACAACCTATCATCTACTTGTTACTCCACAATGACTTCCCTTAGGCCCTTAACATGGTGAAGTGTCATGTAGTCGACGTTCACATGACACCACTAAGAGAAGTAACAACATCCATATCATCAAAAAATCAAATGAATACCAACTTTATATGATTACTTATAACAAGACTTCTCCCATGTCCTCAGGAACAATAGTTACTACCCACACATCATCAAAATGTTCAAGATGAGAGTGTATTAATAATAATTAAGTATCTCAACATAATGTCTTCCACCAAGTAATCCAACAAGCATCAACTTCAAGATGTAATCGACACAACTAGTAACCCACATGTACCAATGTGAGGTTTTGAGACATAGATTAAATATGAGAGATGAACTAGTGTTGGAGATGAGATGGTGCTAGTGCAGATGTTGATGAAGATTGGTCCTCCCATGAAGGAGGAAGCATTGGTGATGATGATGGCTTTGATTTCCCCCTCTCGGAGGGAAGTCCCCCGGCATAATCTCTCCACCGAAGAGAAAAAGGGCCTATGCCCAAGTTTCCGCCTCGAGACGGCGGCACTTCATCCCAAAATATGACTTATGATTTTTTCTACGGTAAAACACACTATATAGGAGAGGATGGTCGCAAGAGGGTCAACAGGGGCCCCACAAGCCATTAGGGCATGGCCGGGGGGGGGTGTTGGCTTGTTCCCAGCTCGTGGCCCCTCTTCGGTATATCTTTGGACCAAAATTCTCAAATATTTCAGAAAAAATCTCCGTAACATTTTAGGTCATTTGGAGCAAGTTGATTTTTCTGCCCTTTTCTTGGTTTCCTGGTCTAGAATTCCAGTTTCCCGATATTTCCCTGTGAGTGATGTACCTTGCATACTGAAAGAGAAAGAGCATAAGAATTGTACGATAATAATGGATAATGGACATGATCAACACAATTATCAATAGTAATTAATGATGCAAAATGGGTGTATCAGCTCCCCCAAGCTTAGACCTCGCTTGTCCCCAAGCGAAAGTCGGGCTCGAAAATAATGACCACATGATTTGATAGAGAGGTGTCGATAAAAACATAATACGAGCATGAGAGTGCTACTTCTTGAGCTTGCGTTGGTTTTCCCTTGAAGAGGAAAGGGTGATGCAGCAAAGTAGATAAGTATTTCCCTGAGTTTGTTGAGAACCAAGGTATCAATCCAGTAGGAGGAACAAGCAAGGCCCCAATATTAGCACCTACACAAACAATCAGACACTTACACCAAACGCAACAAAGGGGTTGTCAGTCCCTTCACGGTTATTTGCAAGGATGAGATCTGATAGAGATAGGTATAAAATATTGCGGAAACGAAAAGTAAAACAAAAGTAAATAAATGGTAGCAATATATATTTGGTTTATAGATCTGAAAATAAAATATGGAAAATAGACCCGGGGGCCATAGGTTTCACTAGAGGCTTCTCTCGTGAAGGAAAATAATACGGTGGGTGAACAAATTATTGTCGAGCAATTGATAGAAAAGCGAATAATTATGAAGATATCTAAGGAAATGATTATGCATATAGGCATCACGTCCGTGTCAAGTAGACCGAAACAATTCTGCATCTACTACTATTACTCCACACATCGACCGACTCCTACGTGCATCTAGAGTATTAAGTTCATGAAGAACAGAGTAACACATTAGGTAAGATGACATGATGTAGAGGGATAAACTCAAGCAATATGATGAAAACCCCATCTTTTTATCCTCGATGTCAATAATGCAATACGTGCCTCGCTACCCCTACTTTGTCACTGAGTGAGGACACCGCAATATTGAACCCAAAACTAAGCACTTCTCCCATTGCAAGAATTACCAATCTAGTTGGCCAATCCAAACCAATAACTCGAAGAGACTTGAAAAGATATGAAATCATGCATATAAGAATTCAGAGAAGATTCAAATAATATTCATAGATAACCTGAACATAAACCCACAATTCATCGGATCTCGAAAAACACACGACAAAAGAGTATTACGTCGGATAGATCTCCATGAAGGTTATGAATAACATGGTATTGAAGAACAAAGAGAGAGAGAGAAGAAGCCATCTAGATACTAGCTATGGTCCCGTAGGTCTGTGGTGAACTACTCACGCATCATCGGAGGGGAAATGGAGTTGATGTAGATGCCCTCTGTGAACAATTACCTCTCCGGCAGATTACCGGAAAAGGCTCCCAGATTGGATCTCACGGGAACAAAGGCTCCCGGTGGCGGAAAAGTATTTTTGTGGCTCTCTTCGGTAATGGGGGAATATTTGGGAATTTATAGGCCAAGGATTAGGGTTAGAAGAGCTGTAGGGGACCCACAAGCCAGGCCCCCCTAGGGCGTGCCCTGCAGGCTTGTCGCCTCCCGGCAGGTCTCCTGCCCCCTTATCCAAGTGTGGCAGATGTCTTCTGGTCCAAGAAAAATCATTCCTAAGATTTTATTTCGATTGGACTCTGTTTAATATTCCTTATCTGCAATACTCAAAAACATGGACAAAACAAAAACTGGCACTAGGCTCTAGATTAATAGGTTAGTCCCAAAAATATTATAAAATAGCATAGTAATGCATATAAAACATCCAAAACAGATAATATAATAGCATGGAACAATCAAAAATTATAGATACGTTGGAGACATATCCAACATTCCAAGCTTAATTCCTGCTCGTCCTCGAGTAGGTAAATGATAAAAACAGAATTTTGATGTGGAATGCTACCTAACATATTTATCCATGTAATATTCTTTATCATGGCATGAATATTCAGATCCATAAGATTCAAAACAAAAGTCTAATATTGACATAAAAACAATAATACTTCAAGCATGCTAACAAGGCAATTGCTTCCTTTCAAAATAACATGGTCTTAGAAAGTTATCCCTACAAAATCATATGGTCTGGCCATGCTCCATCTTCACCACACAAAGTATCTAAATCATGCACAACCCCGATGAAAGTCAATCAATTGTTTCACACTTATTATGTTCTCAAACCTTTTTAACTCTCAGGCAATACATGAGCGTGAGCCATGGATATAGCACTTTAGGTGAAAATAGAATATGGTGGAGGTTGCAAAAAGAAAGAGGAGAAGATAGTCTCACATAATTTACGCGCATCAATGGGCTGTGGAGATGCCCATCAATAGATATCAATGTGAGTGAGGAGGGATTTCCATGCAACAAATGCACTAGAGCTATGAGTGTATGAAAGCTAAAAAAGAAAACTAAGTGGTGGTGCAAAAGATGAAATTCCACTAGTTATATGAAAGTGACGAAATAGGAGATTCTCTATGAAGAACATGGTGCTAGTTTGAAGCACAAGTATGGAAAAAGATACACTGTCCCTTCTCTCTTTCTCTCATTTTTTGGTGGACATCTTTGGCCTCTTTTATTTTTTTGTGGGCTTCGTTGGCCTCTTTTATTTTTTGTAAAGTCCGGAGACTAATCCCAACTTGTAAGGGAATCATAGCTTCCATCATCCTTTTCTCACACGGGACAATGCTCTAATAATGCAAATCATCACACTTTTATTTACTTATAACTCAAAATTACAACTTGATATCTAGAACAAAATATGATCTATATGAATGCCCCCAGTGGTGTACCGGGATGTGCAATGATCTAGCATAGCAATGACATAAAAAATGGACAAGCCATGAAAAAATCATGCTAGCTATCTTATGATCATGCAAAGCAATATGACAATGATGGTGCGTGTCATAAAAAAAGGGACGATGGTGTTGCATGGCAATATATCTCGGAATGGCTATGAAAATGCCATAATAGGTAGGTATGGTGTCTGTTTTGAGGGAAGTATAGGGTGGCTGTTTTGAGGAAGGTGGGTATAATGTACCATCAAAAGTTGCACGGTACTAGAGAGGCTAGCAAAGGTGGAAGGGTGAGAGTGCATATAATCCATGAACTCAATATTAGTCATAAAGAACTCACATTCTTATTGCAAAAGCCAATTAGTTATCGAAGCAAAGTATTAGACGCATGCTCCTAGGAGAAGGGTTGGTAGGAGCAAACCATCGCGCGATCCTGACCTCCACACAAAGGTTGACAATCATTAAACAAATCATGCTCCAACTTCATCACATAACGGTTCACCATACGTGCATGCTACGAGAATCACAAGCTTTAACACAAGTATTTCTTCCAATTAACAATTACTTACTAGCATGACTCTCGTATTACCATCTTCATATCTCAAAACTATATGCAAAGAATCAAACTTCTCATCATATTCAATGCACTTAATATGAAAGTTTTTATTATATCCCTCTTGGATGCCCATTATATTAGGACTAAATTCATAACCTAAACCAATTACCATGCTATTTAAATACTCTAAAAATAATATAAGTGAGGTACGAGAGCTTAATAATTTGTATAAAATAAAACACCGCCGTGCTCTAAAAGATATAAGTGAAGCACTAGAGCAACATTGCCTAGCTCAAAAGATATAAGTGAAGCACATAGAGTATTCTAATAAATTCACAATTTAGAGTGTCTCTCTAAAAAGATGTGTGCAACAAGTATGATTGTGGAAAACTAAAATGTAAAGACTCATATCATAAAAGACGCTCGAAGCAAAACACATATCATGTGGTGAATAAAAGTATAGCCTCAAGTAAATTTACCGATGGATTAAAGACGAAAGAGGGGATGCCTTCCACGGCATCCCCAAGCTTACGCTCTTTGGTATCCTTGAATATGGCTTCGGTTGCCTTGGGCATCCCCAATCTTAGGCCCTTTCCACTCCTTATTCCATAGTCCATCAAATCTTTACCCAAAACTTGAAAACTTCACAAGACAAAACTCAACAGAGAACTCATGAGATCCGTTAGTATAAGATATATAAATCACCACTTTAGGTACTGTTGTGAACTCATTCTTTATTTATTTTGGTGTTATTATTTCTGTATTCCAACTTCTCCATGGTTCATACCCCTCGGCACAACCCATAGATTCATCAAAATAAGCAAACAACACAAAGAAAACAGAATCTGTCAAAAATGGAACAATGTGTAGCAATCTAATAACTTAGAATACTTCTGTAACTACAAAACTTCTTAAAAGTTAATAAAATCTGGGAAATTTGTATAAAATCTTGTGTAAAAACTTTCACATCAAAAGCACGTTTCAATGAATTTACAAAATTACTAGACTGCGAGCGTAAGTTTCTGTTTTTCAGCAAAATCAACTTGCAAACACCATAGACCATCCCAAAGGTCTTACTTGGCTCTAACACTAATTAAAACAAGAAAACATAATTATAACGGAGGTGATAATGTGTGCCGCACTAAAAAACAGAATCAAAAACATAAAAAAATTTGGGTTGCCTCCCAACAAGCGCTATTGTTTAACGCCCCTAAATAGGCATAATGCAATAGATCGAGGTATTGTCATAATAGTAAGGGAGATCATCAATGCTCATCTCATAATCCCTTCTGTAAGCAGAAAGTTTCCTTTGTGGCAATCAAAAGTAATCAAAAGGTCTAAATTTAGTAGGATAAGGATCCTTAAGATCAAGTACGGGAGGAATAGGTTCCTCCTTCGGCCCTCTATAGTGTATAATCAATTCATCATTGTAGGCTTTCCTCTGGGTGAAGGTCATAAGTCTATCTCTTAGTATGAACTCTAATCAATTATTTTGTATAGCCAAATTATCATTGAGTTAAAAAATCTTATCAACCAAAACCTCAATAGGAACCCCTTTTCTCAAATTTTTGTTATAAGCAACATAATCCGGGGATTGCAATCTCATTATTTCTTCTTGATTAAAAAGGATCTCCTCTATGGGGGGACATCCACCATTAATTTTATAATGAGAAAAAATTCACTAGCCTCTTTCATAATGAATCTAAACTCGTGGGCTAGAAATATAGCAGCGACACGCTTAACAGAAGCAAGCTGAATATTAGAGAACTCAAGAAAAATCCTTTGTATGCAAGGATGCATATGAACAAATTGCCTCTCAAGTTCACTTATTAGTAGTGTTATGGCGTTCGCAAGACTAATATTTTTATTGAGGATAGACCCTCCTAAAGTAGGTAGCGTACCAGCACAAGTAAAGAAATCTTGAATAACACCTTTTCCGATAATATTGCCGCTACCTATGCGGTTTTTTTGTATGCATGATAGTAGGTTCTCTATGAGAATCGTTATTCTCTTCAAGATTATTACTATCTCTTTCAATGTAAACCTCCCCAAATTCAGACATAGTGGAAACGAATAGACCTAGCACACGAGCAAGCGAACGGAAAGACGATAGGAAGAAGGGCGAATAAAAAGGCAAATGTTTTTGGTATTTTCTGAAAATTGTTTTAGAAGTGGGGGAGAGCAAAACGAGAGGTAAATGACAAATAAAGTAAATGCAAGAGAGGAGTTTGTGATGGGTACTTGGTAAGCTTGATCTTGCTATGTATCCTCCCCGACAACTGCGCCATAAATCCTTCTTGCTACTTCTTGAGCTTGCATTGGTTTTCCCTTGAAGAGGAAAGGGTGATACAACAAAGTAGATAAGTATTTCCCTGATTTTGATGAGAACCAAGGTATCAATCCAGTAGGAGGAACAAGCAAGGCCCCAATATTAGCACCTACACAAACAATGAAACACTTGCACCCAACGCAAAAAAAGGGGTTGTCAATCCCTTCACGGTTATTTGCAAGGATGAGATCTGATAGAGATAGGTATAAAAGATTACGGAAACGAAAAGTAAAACAAAAGTAAATAAATGGTAGCAATATATTTTTGGTTTATAGATCTGAAAATATAATATATAAAATAGACCTGGGGGCCATAGGTTTCACTAGACGCTTCTCTCATGAAGGAAAATAATACAGTGGGTGAACAAATTACTGTCGAGTAATTGATAGAAAAGCGAATAGTTACGAAGATATCTAAGGCATGATTATGCATATAGGCATCACGCACGTGTCAAGTAGACCGAAACGATTCTGCATCTACTACTATTACTCCAAACATCGACCGACTCCTCCCCTCATCTAGAGTATTAAGTTCATGAAGAACAAAGTAACACATTAGGTAAGATGACATGATGTAGAGGGATAAACTCAAGCAATATGATGAAAACCCCATCTTTTTATCATTGATGGCAACAACGCAAGACATGCCTTGCTACCCCTACTTTGTCATTGGGTGAGGACATCACAAGATTGAACCCAAAACTAAGCACTTCTCCCATTGCAAGAATTACCAATCTAGTTGGCCAAACCAAACTAATAACTCGAAGAGACTTGTAAAGATTAGAAATCATGCATATAAGAATTCAGAGAAGATTCAAATAATATTCATATATAATCTAAACATAAACCCAAAATTCATCGGATCTCGACAAACACACCGCAAAAGAGTATTACATCGGATAGATCTGTGCTACGGCAACAAAAGACCTTCCCTGGCGATGGTGCCAGAGATCCTTCTGTCGTCTCTTGAGCTTGTATTGGTTTTCTCTTGAAGAGGAAAGGGTGATGCAACACAGGAGCAGTAAGTATTTCCCTTAGTTTGAGAACCAAGGTATCAATCCAGTAGGAGAATCTCGTCAAGTCCAGAGTACCTGCACAAACACAAAGAGCTTGCACCCAACGCTATAAAGGGGTTGTGAATCCCTTCAAGATTGATTGCAAAGTGAGATCTGAAGGCGGAAAGTGCAAAGAAGAAAAAGAGTAAGGCTGAAAATATGGTGTGGAGTAGACCCGGGGGCCATAGTGTTCACTAGAGGCTTCTCTCAAAATAGCAAATATTATGGTGGGTGAACAAATTACTGTCGAGCAATTGATAGAACCACGCAAAGTCATGACAATATCTAAGGCAATGATCATACATATAGGCATCACGTCCGAGACAAGTAGACCGATACTTTCTGCATCTACTACTATTACTCCACACATCGACCGCTATCCAGCATGCATCTAGTTTATTGAGTTCATGACGAACATAGTAACGCCTTAAGCAAGATGACATGATGTAGAGGGATAATCTCAAACCAATGATGAAAACCCCATCTTTTTACCCTTGATGGCAACAACACGATGCGTGCCTCGCTATCCCTTCTGTCACTGGGTGAGGTCACCTTACGGTATGAACCCAAAACCAAGCACTTCTCCCATTGCAAGAATCATAGATCTAGTTGGCCAAACAAAACCCACAACTTGAGGAGAATTACAAGGATATCAAATCATGCATAAGAGAGATCAGAAGAAACTCAAATAAGATTCATAGATAATCTGATCATAAATCCACAATTCATTGGATCTCGACAAACACACCGCAAAAGAAGATTACATCGGATAGATCTCCATGAAGATCATGGAGAACTTTGTATTGAAGATCCAAGAGAGAGAAGAAACCATTAGCTACTAGCTTTGGACCCGTAGGTCTATGGTGAACTACTCACGCATCATTGGAGAGGTCATGGTGTTGATGAAGAAGCCCTTCGTATCAGAATCCCCCTCCGTCAGGGCACCAGAACGTGCCCCAGATGGGATCTTGCGGAGATAGAAGCTTGTGGCGGCGGAAAAGTACTTTTGATGATCTCCTGATTTTTTCTGGGATTTTAGGGAATTTATAGGCGAAAGTCCTAGGGCAGAGGTGACCCAGGGAGCCCACAAGCCAGGGAGGCGCGCCCCCCGGCCGCGGCTAGGGGGCTTGTGGGGTCCTTGCAGCCCCCTTGCCCTGATTCTCAGGCTTCTCAATCTTTTTTCTGTTTTGGAAAAAATCTGTTTGGCAGTTTCATTCCGTTTGGACTCCGTTCAAAATCCTCCTCAGAAAGGGGTAAAAACATGGAAAAAACAGGAAGTGGCACTTGGCACTGAGTTAATATGTTAGCCCCGAAATAAATATAAAAGTCATACAAAACATCCAAAGTTTGACAAGATAATAGCATGAAACCATCAAAATTTATAGATACGTTGGAGACGTATCAAGCATCCCCAAGCTTAACTCCTGCTCGTCCTCGAGTAGGGAAGTGATAAAGACTGAATTTTTGATGTGGAATTCTACCTAGCATAGTTGTCCTTTGCAACTTCTTTCACGTGACATGAATGTTCAGATCCATAAGATTCAAAACAATTGTTTGCTATTGACATGAAAACAATAATACTTCAAGCAAACTAGCAAGGTAATCATGAACTTTCAAAATGACAAGGCCAAGGAAAGTTATCCCTACAAAATCATATAGTCTGGCTATGCTCCATCATCCTCACACAACTAATGTAAATCATGCACAACCCAGGTATTGGCCAAGTAATTGTTTTCACACTCTTACTTTCTCAAACTTTTTATAACTATCATGCAATACATGAGCGTGAGCCATGGTTATAGCACTATAGGTGGAATAGAGTGTGGTGGTGGTTGTGAGAAAAAAGGAGGAGATGATCACATTGAATCGGCGCATCAAAGGGCTATGGAGATGCCCATTAATAGATATCAATGTGAATGAGTAGGGATTGCCATACAAAGGATGCACTAGAGCTATAAGTATGTGAAAGCTCAAAAGGAGAACTAGTGGGTGTGCATCCAACTTGCTTGCTCACGAAGACCTAGGGCAATTTTGAGGAAGCCCATCATTGGAATATACAAGCCAAGTTATATAATGAAGATTCCCACTAGCATATGGTAGTGACAAAGCAAGAAGCTCTCAATCATGAAGAACATGGTGCTATTATGAAGCACAAGTGTGGAAAAAGATAGTAGCATTGTCCCTTCTCTCTTTTTCTCTCTTTTTTTATTTGGGCTCTTAGGCCTCTTTTTTTATTTTTTATTTGGGCACTTTGGCCTCCCTTTTTTTATATTTTTCCTCACACGGGACAATGCTCTAATAATGATGATCATCACACTTTTATTTAATCACAGCTCAAAGCTTAGAACGATGATGACTCTACAGGAAATGCATCCGGCAGTGTACCGGGATGTGCAACGATCTAGCTTGGCGTATGACGTTGAAACATCTCGCTAGCTATCTTATGATCATGCAATGGCAATATGAGAGTGACGGCACAAGTCATGAGACGGAACGGTGGGAGTTGCATGGCAATACATCTCGGAATGGATATGAAAATGCCATAGTAGGTAGGTATGGTGGCTGTATTGAGGTAGGAATATGGTGGGTTTGTGTACCGGCAAAAATTGCGCGGCACTAGAGAGGCTAGCAATGGTGGAAGGTGAAAGTGCATCTATACGATGGACTCACATTAGTCATGAAGAACTCACATACTTGTTGCAAAAGTTTTTATTAGTAATCGAAACAAAGTGCTAAATGCATACTCCTAGGGGAAGGGTTGGTAGGTGTTAACCATCACGCGATCCCGACCTCAACAGAAAGGATGACAATCAATAGATCAATTGTGCTCCGACTTCCTAACATAGCGGTTCACCATACGTGCATGCTACGGGAATCAATAACTTCAACACAAGTATTTCTAGATTCACAACACCCTACTAACATAACTCTTAATATTACCAAATCCACGTCTCAAAACTAATTGAGAGGAATCAAAACTTCTCTTTCTACTCAATGCACATGAAGATGGAGGTTTTTGTATCCTCTATGGGTACTTATCACCTTTGGGACTACTTTCATAGGTTAAGCCAACTACCAAGTCACGCACCGCCGTGCTCTAAAAGATATAAGCTAAGCACATAGAGCAAAATTATCTAGCTCAAAATATAAAAGTGAAGCACCATGAGCATTCTAGCAAAATCACGATGAGTGCATGTCTCTCTCTAAAGGTGTGAAACAAGGATGATTGTGACACAACAAAAGGAAAATACTCCTACGATAAAAGATGCTCCAAGCAAAACACATATCATGTGGTGAATAAAAATATAGCTCCAAGTAATGTTACCGATGGATTGAAGACGAAAGAGGGTATGCCTTCCCGGGGCATCCCCAAGCTTAGGCTTTTTGGTGTCCTTGAATTTGGCTTGGTATGCCTTGGGAATCCCCAAGCTTGAGCTCTTTCCACTCCTTATCTCTTTGTCCATGAGAACATAAACCAAAACTTGAAAACTTCACAACACAAAACTTAAACAGAAACTCGTGATAACATTAGCACAAGAAAACAAACTACCACCTCTTTTGGTACTGTAGCAATCTTGATTTCTATTTATATTGTTATTGGGCTACTGTATTCTCACTTTTCCATGGCTAGTACCCCCCCGATACTATCCATAGTTTCATCAAAACAAGCAACCAACTCAACAAAAACATAATCTGTCAAAAACAGACCAGTCTGTAGCAATATGTATACTTCGTATACTTCTGGTACCTCAAAAATTCTGAAAAATTACGACTGCCTGTGAAAAAGGCATATAAACCGGCAGCAAAACGAATCAACTCAAAAGCTCTTTCTGAATAAAAATGAAAAATCATCTCGTGAGCGAAAAGTTTCTGTCTTTTTCGAGTAGGATCAAACAACCATCACCAAGACTAGTCATAAAGGTTTTGCTTGGCTCAAACACAAAAAGAAACACAAAAACACAATCACAACAGAATTATGATGGTGTGGACGCAACAAAACAGAAATAAAAAGATAAATTCATTGGGTTGCCTCCCAACAAGCGCTATTGTTTAACGCCCTTAGCTAGGCATAAAAGCGATAGAATCACGTATCGTCGTCTTTGGTGCTCAAACCATAAGTAGCGTGATCACTCATCATCTTAAGGTTTTCATCTTTCTTGCTAGATGATTCACCACTATTTTTGGGAACAAAAATAGACTTGGTGACCTTATTGTGGGCAAAGTTTGGAGTATTCCGCACAACGGCAAAAGCGGAACCCAAGTTGGTTATAACGTCCTCTAGTTTGCCAATCCTAGCGGAATCATGACCTAGTTTTTCGTTAACTGGGGGTTCCTTCTCCTTTAAATTTTTCAAAACCATTCCCACCTTGGATCCGTACTGAGTGATTTGATTGTGGATCTTTTTATCCAAATTCTCGATGAGTTCGATCGTAGCAACTTTATTTTCAATGACGTCCAGCCTACGCATCACATGTTCCAGGGTTAAGGTAGTTCCATTAACCATGAGTGGGGGTGAGCCTACCAAATTTATTACAGCTCCGTAAGAATCAACGGTATGGCTACCCAAGAAATTTCCACCTACTATGGTGTCAAGAATATACCTATTCCAAGGAGAAACACCCACATAAAAACTACGAAGCAGGACGGTAGTGGATTGCTTATGAGTAGATCTACTCTGAGCATTGCAAATCCTATACCAAGCGTCCTTTAAGTTTTCTTCCTCAATTTGTTTGAAATTGAGTACTTCGCTCTCGGGAGTATTATTCGAAGTGGTGGATCTAGCCATGAGGACAGGTAGACTATCCCACACAGACGAACAGAAAGCAAGCGAGAGAAAAGGGCGAACAAAAAGGCAAAGGAAAAAGGGAAATTGTGAAGTGGGGGAGAGGAAAACGAGAGGCAACTGGCAAACAAAGTAAATGCAAGAGATGAGTTTGCGACACTTACTTGGATGAGTTCTTGACTTGATCCGCCCCGGCAACGGCGCCAGAAATCCTTCTGCCATGGCAACAAAAGAACTTCCCTGGCAATGGTGCCAGAGATCCTTCTGTCGTCTCTTGAGCTTGCGTTGGTTTTCCCTTGAAGAGGAAAGGGTGATGCAGCACAGGAGTAGTAAGTATTTCCCTCAGTTTGAGAACCAAGGTATCAATCCAGTAGGAGAATCTCGTCAAGTCCAGAGTATGTGCACAAACACAAAGAGCTTGCACCCAACGCTATAAAGGGGTTGTCAATCCCTCCAAGATTGATTGCAAAGTGAGATCTGAAGGCGGAAAGTGCAAAGAAGAAAAAGAGTAAGGCTGAAAATATGGTGTGGAGTAGACCCGGGGGCCATAGTGTTCACTAGAGGCTTCTCTCAAAATAGCAAATATTATGGTGGGTGAACAAATTACTGTCGAGCAATTGATAGAACCACGCAAAGTCATGACAATATCTAAGGCAATGATCATACATATAGGCATCACGTCCGAGACAAGTAGACCGATACTTTCTGCATCTACTACTATTACTCCACACATCGACCGCTATCCAGCATGCATCTAGTTTATTGAGTTCATGACGAACATAGTAACGCCTTAAGCAAGATGACATGATGTAGAGGGATAATCTCAAACCAATGATGAAAACCCCATCTTTTTACCCTTCATGGCAACAACATGATGCGTGCCTCGCTACCCCTTCTGTCACTGCGTGAGGTCACCGCATGGTATGAACCCAAAACCAAGCACTTCTCCCATTGCAAGAATCATAGTTCTAGTTGGCCAAACAAAACCCACAACTCGAAGAGAATTACAAGGATATGAAATCATGCATAAGAGAGATCAGAAGAAACTCAAATAAGATTCATAGATAATCTGATCATAAATCCACAATTCATCGGATCTCGACAAACACACCGCAAAAGAATATTACATCGGAAAGATCTCCATGAAGATCATGGAGAACTTTGTATTGAAGATCCAAGAGAGAGAATAAGCCATCTAGCTACTAGCTATGGACCCGTAGGTCTATGGTGAACTACTCACGCATCATCGGAGAGGTCATGGTGTTGATGATGAAGCCCTCCGTACCGAATTCCCCCTCCGGCAGGGCACCAGAACGTGCCCCAGATGGGATCTTACGGAGACAGAAGCTTGCGGCGGCGGAAAAGTACTTTCGATGATCTCCTGATTTTTTCTGGGATTTTAGGGAATTTATAGGCAAAAGTCCTTGGGCAGAGGTGGCCCAGGGAGCCCACAAGCCAGGGAGGCGCGGGCCCCCCTGTCCGGGGCTAGGGGGCTTGTGGGGTCCCTGCAGGCCCCCTGCCCTGATTCTCAGGCTTCCCGATTTTTTTCTGTTTCGGAAAAAATCTTTTTGGAAATTTTGTTCCGTTTGGACTCTGTTAAAAATCCTCCTCTTAAAGGGGTCAAAAACATGGAAAAAACAGGAACTGACACTTGGCACTGAGTTTATAAGTTAGTGCCAAAAATATATAAAAGGCATACAAAACATCCGAAGTTTGACAAGATAATAGCATGAAACCATCAAAAATTATAGATACGTTGGAGACGTATCAATCTGCATGAAGGTAATGAATAACATGGTATTGAAGAACAAAGAGAGAGAACAAGCCATCTAGCTAGTAGCTATAGACCCGTAGGCCTGTGGTGAACTACTCACGCCTCATCGGAGGGGCAATGGAGTTGATGTAGATGCCCTCCATGATCAATTCCCTCTCCGGCTGATTACCGAAATATGCTCCCAGATTGGATCTCACGGGAACATAGGCTCCCAGCGGCGGAAAAGTATTTTTGTGGGTCCCTTATTTAATGGGGGAATATTTGGGAATTTATAGGCCAAGGATTAGGGTTAGGAGAGTTACAGGGGGCCCACAAGCGAGGTGGCGTGCCCCCTAGGGTGCGCCCTACAGGCTTGTCGCCTCCCGGTAGGTCTCCTGCCCAACTTCTCCAAGTGTGGCACATGTCTTCTTGTCCAAGAAAAATCATTTCGGAGATTTTATTCCGCTTGGACTCCGTTTAATATTCCTTATCTGCAATACTCAAAAACATGGAAAAAACAGAAACTGGCACTAGGCTCTAGATTAAAATGTTAGTCCCAAAAATAATATAAAACAACATATTAATGCATATAAAACATACAAAATTGATAATATAATATCATGGGACAATCAAAAATTATAGATATGTTGGATACGTATCAGAGAGCATCATGAATATTAGCATAGCCATCAAGTATTTTATCATATAACTTCTCATAAAGAAGTAAGAGTCGATTCACAACAATTAGAGTATGAAGCATAAACCTTATTGACAATAGCAAACTATGTTCTTAGTCATTGGGACAATCATAATTCATCATAATTCAGAGGTGAGTCTATGTATGAGATTTCTTTTTGACAAGTTCATATACTCAACTATCATTTAATCCTCTATAATTGCTCACGCTCAAGGAATATTTTTGGAACTCATGTTTCCATAGGACACATAGGAAGATAGGGGCTTAAATGATTTGCCACCCAACTTATTTACCTCAAAGATAATGTCAACAATAATAAATCATGATCATCTACATCCACTTGGATATAAAAATCTGAATCTTTCCTCAACACGTGATGCTTGCCACTATAGAATTAATAGGTTGGAAGAGGAATAAACTTTATTGACACAAGCAGATGATTGAACTCCTGAAGATAAAAGATATGCCCTTCGTAGAGGGAAACAAGGGTTTGTCATGCGCTTTTAAGCTTTGGATGTGCAAACTCTTAATGTAAAGGAACATCACTTTATATTGCCCATTATGATAGCAAACTTTATTACACACTCTGTCACTTTTATTTCTTTGCCACAAAAATATTGTACAAAGCTTATTTTCATTTGCAATATCATAAATATTTAGGAGCAATTTTAATTCTTGATGCACCGATGACAACTTACTTGAAGGATCTTACTCAATCCATAGTGTAACAGCCCAGAACCGACGCTCCAGAAGATTCCCCTTTTATTCCGTTGTCATTGTGTGATTTATTTTGCATCATGCGCATCATCTGCATAGCATCGACACTCTGTTTCAGTCATTTTTTAAAACTCGCATCCATTGTTAGTTGTGGATTCTCTTCATTTGGTCAATGACCATTTCGAGATCAAGCACACACACACGTGCCCACGACATTGTTAAAATATTGTTTTTAAAAGTGTGTATAAAACTTTCTCGGATTGGGTTGAAAGTTGGTGTGCAGTCTTATTTTAATGTAGGTAGGCAACATGCCAAATTTCGTTGCATTCAGGGGTCGTTTGATATCCAAACCATTAAACCTATTGCAGCACTATAGTTGGTCAAACTATGAGACGTCCTCGATGTTTAAAATATGTTGTCGGGCAGCCCGCTTTCCCTCTCATCTTGAAAGCACAATTGCTCTTTAAGGTGGTTTTGGTAATTAATCACAACATATGCATCATTGGACTAATGAATTTATTCAAGTACATTTCAAAAAAGTTCAAAGATGCTTTGGCTATAGGATTGTGTGGAGATGCCCCTTTTGATGCAAGGAAGGAATAGGATTGGCTAAAGCTTCAAGAAAGAAGACTCTTCATTTTACACGTTGTGAGAAATTACTTTGAGTCCATAGGGAAGGCAATACTATTAAAAGGGTATGATGTATTATGATGAATTGGTTGCTCAAGTGCTTAGAGATAGCCACCAAAAATACTCACCCACTTTCCCACAAAATATATATGTCCCAAGCCAAATATGCAAAATTGGTGCCACCAACATTTCCCACTCGTCTATACCAATTTTACACTTAGACAGATCCTATGCCAAACCCACCATCTTGGTACAACCAACATTTCTATCGGTGCCACCGAGATTGGGTGACCAATATACGGTTAAGATAATTTCAAGTTTCGAAATTTCTGAGTTTGAAGTCAGTCTCACCGAGTTTGGGAACCAGTCTAGGTCATCGTATCGGTACCATCGATATTCCTATATCGGTCTCACCGAGAAATGAAAGTTGCCACATTTAGTGCAACTCTGTACCACCGAGATTAACATTTCGGTGTCACCGAGTTGGGCAATAATTTTGTAACTGCTGGAATTTTATCTACTTTTGGGCCAGCCCAATATATAATTTCAGAAATTCCTAATAAATCCTAGAGGCCCACGCAGCCCATTTGTGCAAGGCAAGAGGTGGAAATTTTAGTCCCATATTTAGTGGGAGTTGGACCTCCTTATAAGGGAGGATGTTTCCATACATGTATGAGCATGAGAACAAGAGAGACATACACGCGCGCTCCTCCTCCTCTACCGCACGCCTCGTCACGACACGGGGCGATAAGGTTTTTGGGGAGCGCTCCGCGCGACTATTGGCTTTCATCACGGACACTGATGACTTCTTCCCTCACGTCGGCCACCTCTTCCACAACATGTCCAGCGACAACACCAACACCACTACAGCTGCAACTCAGTACGTTCTCGTATTCTTCTTGTTTGAGTTCATGCCTAAACTTCTTGTTGTAGTTTATTTTCTAGATATGTTCCATTCATGTTCATCTTTTCAAATGCAACTTCCATATTTTCTCTATAATTGCATGTCTTATCATACGTTTGCTATGGTAGTCGTGGTTTATCTATTATTTCTGCTAGTAAAATCACTTGGTAAATCGCTCATTTTTCCAATAGTAACGGTTGGATTTTGGGGGATGCCTATATATACCACTCCACCTACCTCTCATTCATGGAGGAAGCACTTAAAACACACTTACATTTGCCAGATCCATTTTTTCTCAGAGAGAGCTACCTACTCATGTGTCATGTGTTGAGATCAAGAGATTACATTCCAACCATTTGAACCTTGATTTCTAGCCTCCCCAAGTTGCTTTCCACAAGATCAATCTCTCCTACCCCTGCCAAATCTGTGAGAGAGTGATTCAGTGTTGAGGAGTCTATCTTTGGAAGCACAAGAGGAAGGAGTTCATTGTTCTACCACATCTATTACCTTTTGGAGGGTGGTGCCTCCTAGATTGGTTAGGTGTCTCTTGGGAGCCTCCTACTTCGTATTGTGGAGTTGAACCAAGATGTTTGTAAGGGCAAGGAGATCGCCTACTTCGTGAAGATCTACTGTGAGTGAGGCTAGTCCTGTGTGGACGGAAGCCGTGGTGGAATAGACAAGGCTGCTTCTTCGTGGACCCCTTGTGGGTGGAGCCCTCTGTGGACTCTCGTAACCGTTACCCTTCGTGGGTTGAAGTCTCCACTAACATGGACGTACAATAGCGCCACCTATCAGAACCATGCCAAAAATCGCCGTGTCAACCTTTGGGTTTGATCTTCCAACCTTACCCTCTATTTACACTTGCATGTTTTACTTTCCGCTACAATACTCCTAATATGCATGTGTAGGGTGTACTTGACTAGTCATAGTTCTTAAAACTGACCCACACTAAAAATTGGGAAAAGGCTAAGTTTCTACCTTGTCAAGTAGTCTAATCTTTCCCCCTCTAGATATACTTCCGATCCTACAAGTGGTATCAGAGATTTGGTTTCCATTGCATTGGTTTCACAACCAAGGAGAGTATGGCATCTAGTGAGGGAAATTATCACCGTAGAGGTCCATATTTTGATGACACTTATTCTGCTAGTTGGAAGAATAAAATGAAAATGCATATTCTTGGACATAATCCTACCGTTTGGGCTGTTGTTTGTGTTGGTGTGCAAGGTGATTTCTTCAGAGAAGGAAGAGAACCGGATTGTGATGCACATTGGAAGAATTGAAGATGGTGCAATTCAATGCTCAATCCTGTGACATCTTGTTCAACCATGTGTGTCCCAAAGAATTCAAAAAATCAGTCGCCTTGAGAAGGCAAAGGAAATTTGGGATACTTCGATTGATATGCACGAAGGCACCAATTCTGTCAGATAATCTAAGTTGGATGTGTTTCATAGTCAGTTTGACAAGTTCAAGATGAAGGATGGTGAAGGACTCACTGAGATGTACTCTAGGCTAGCTCTCATCACAAATGAGATTGCCGTCTTAGGAAGCGAAGAGATGACCGACAAATTCATCATCAAGAATATACTTAGAGCCTTGGATGGAAGATACAACACCGTGTGCACATTAATCCAAATGATGCCCAACTACAAGGATCTCAAGCCTACAGAAGTCATTGGAAGGATTCTTGCTCATGAAATGTCTCTCAAAGACAAAGATGAATTGCACAACAAGTCAAGTGGTGGTTACAAAGCTTTAGTGGATGATCCAGCTACTTCAAGTGATAACCTTGTTACCAATGAAGAGATCAGCCTCATGGTCAGAAAGTTCAATAAGTTCTACAAGAGTAGAGGCAAAGAGAGAAGCTCAAGCTCACGATATGATGAGAAGCGTTCGTCTAGTCGTGACCGAAACTGCTACAACTATGGAAAGCCCACACACTTTTCTAATGAGTGCTCCGCTCCCCACAAACGAATAGAAGAGTCACCTAGAAGATGAAGCTCAAGAGATAAGTCACCTTGCAAAGAGAGAAGGAGTAGAGATGATCATTATGAACGAAGACACTTCTGGAGAGGCAATGAGTTAGAGAAGAAGGAGAAGTACACCAAGAGCAGTTCAAGATGTAGACATAAGCTCATATTGGTGAATGGGTCTTTGGCTCCGAGTTTGACAACCACTCCAAGAGAAGTTATCACTCCAACTCTCACTATAGTCAAGATGAAGGTGTTGCTGACATTGCACTTGTTTCCTCTAACTCGTATGACTTATTTGATTCACCAAATGATGGGATTGGAAACTGCTTCATGAAAAAAGGACCAAGTTATCACACCTTGAGTATTTTGACTTTGATAGTGACGAGGATGACTTGTTAGGAGAAGATGAATTGCTCTTTGATAAGGCTAGTGATAATCTTGAAAATGACCTTGCTAATTATCATGCTAGTCAAGAGAAATCGAATGATGATGATAAGAAAGATATTGAACGACTAACTAAAGAATTAAACACTCTTAAGTTAGCTAATGAAACTACTTTAGAAGATCATAGATAGCTTGCAAGAAATCATGAGAAGCTACGCTTGGAGAAGCTAAATTTAGAGCAAGAGCATGAGTTCCTAAAAGCAAACAATGATGATCTTCGAAATAAGAGTTCGTATTATCTAGCCAAACGATTACTCTTGTCTACTTTTGTTCCACAAGTTAAACATAATAACACTAGTAACAAAGTCAAGAAAGTTTCTTCATCTAGTAGCAACAATGCTAAAGCTAAATCTAACGATGTTTTTGCTAGTAGCTCTCTTGATTCAACTAATGATTCTCTTATCCAAGTTACACTTGAGCAAGAAAATAATTTATTTAAAGGGATTATAGAGAGATGTGTCCTCAAGTGTCTTGCTGAAAAGTAAGCAATTTGAGGAAATTATGCGCAAGCAAGGAGGACATCAGAAGAAGCAAGGTGTTGGCTACTTCAACGTCAACAGAGATGTTTGGGAAGAAGGTCCATATCACATTCCAAGTTTGTTCCTCAAGAGGAGAAGTATGATACTACTACTCCCAAGGGAACAAGATCACAAGATGCCCTTCTACCACGAGACCACAAGGGCAAGGGAAAGTTTCAAGAGGACATTGACTCATTTGAAGAAGAACCCCAAGCCAAGGTTGAGTGGGCTCCCAAGGACACTTCTAGTACTACATCATCTAGTTATACCACAACTCCAAGGATTCCCATCAAGTTGATGTGGATCCCCAAGAGGAAGAACTAGGAAGTTCTTGAGGGGTGACTTCGCCAATGAAATTCACTCTTATTCATTTTTCCAAGCACTACATGCAATCAACCTCAACCATATGCATTAGTTCAAGGAGTCACACATTCCCTCGAAGATGAGAAAGGGACAAGCTAATTAATGCATCTTTGGACATCACCTCCCATGTATTTCACTCCATGTCCATAGATATCCTTGCATTCGTTGCTTTTTCTTTGGGACTAACCATGTAGGTGAGAAGAGTAAGAAACAACAAGGATTGCTCCCAACTCAATATGATCTTCATCAACATTGAGCATCCACCACTACTTCACCTACTTGAAGTCTTCTATGACAAAACCCAAGGTCAGTTGATCCCTCTTAGTGGGGATGTCACATGTGGGGGGAGCTTTACTCTAAGACTTGAGTACAAGCGTCTCCTAAATGATGTTTCTTTCTTCTTAATCTAACAGGTTCCTCGGGTAATTTTTCAATGAGAGGATGATATTTAAACCACTTTTCCTTGGGAAGGTCAACATAAGTAGAAAGATATTCACACAAAGTAGCTACTATCTGAGAGTCAAGGCCATATTTATTGCTAGACTCATGAAAGGGAGAAGTTTCCATGAAAGATTTAACGCAATCAAAATCAAGCTTTATACCTCACTATTTACCTTCGTTGAGTCCCGAGTGATCAAATTGCGTTTAATTCTTTCCAAAAGATCCCATCTGAATTCAATAGTCTCCATCATATAAGAACCAATAGTGCAAGAATCAAATAATGTTTGATCATCATGAGAAAGTCAAGATAATGTTTTGGTATAATCAATTCACTTGGAAGCTCATGGTTGGGGCAAGTGTGCATCATAGATTTAAGCCTCTAACAAGCTCGAGCGATACTTTCTGCTTCACGAGACTAACAATTATAAATGAAGTCCGATCATGATGGTGTTGGGGAACGTTGCATGGGAAAGAAAAAATTTCCTACGCACACGAAGACCTATCATGGTGATGTCCATCTACGAGAGGAGATTAGATCTACGTACCCTTGTAGATCGCTAAGCGGGAAGCGTTAAGAAACACGATTGATGTAGTGGTACATCTTCGTGATTCAAAACACCGTCGTCCCATGATCCGTTCCGATCTAGTGCCGAACGGACGACACCTCCGCGTTTAGCACACGTACAGCTCGATGACGATCTCGGCCTTCTTGATCCAGAAAGAGAGACGGAGAAGTAGATGAGTTCTCCAGCAGCGTGATGGCGCTCCGGTGGTGGTGATGATTGTTGACGTGCAACTATTCCTGACTTGATGCCTCCTCGGCAACAGAGCGAGGAAAATGCTGTTGACGTCTTGATAACCCACAAGCATAGGGGATCGCAACTGTTTTCGAGGGTAGAGTATTCAACCCAAATTTATTGATTCGACTCAAGGGGAAGCGAAAGAATATTCTCAAGTATTAGCAGTTGAGTTGTCAATTCAACCACACCTGAAAGATTTAGTGTCTGCAACAAAGTATCAGTAGCAAGGTAGTATGATAGCAGTAGTGGCAACAGTAACCAGTAGCAGCAAAGTAACGGCAGTAGCAGCAAAGTAACGACATTAGCAGTAGAGTAACAGTAGCAACAGTGAGAACAATAGCGGCAAAGTAACGTAGCAAGGACCAGTAGTAAAATACTCGTAGGCAGTGGATCGGTGATGGATGATTATGTCGAATGTGATTCATCATGTAACAGCTATAACACGGAGAGATAAGTAACTAGCTCCCGTTCGTCAATCTAATGTAGGCATGTATTCTGTATGTAGTCATACGTGCTTAGGGAAAAGAACTTGCATGACATCTATTGTCCATCCCTCCCGTGGCAGCGGGGTCCTAATGGAAAATACGGGATATTAAGGTTCTCCTTTTAATAAAGAACCGGACCAACGCATTAACACATGGTGAATACATGAACTCCTCATACTATGGTCATCTCCGGGAGTGGTTCCGGCTATTGTCACTCCGGGGTTGCCGGATCATAACACATAGTAGGTGACTACAACTTGCAAGATAGGATCTAAAACACACATATATTGGCGACAACATAATAGGTTCATATCTAAAATCATGGCACTCGGGCCCTAGTGACAAGCATTAAGCATGGCAAAGTAGTAGCAACATCAACCTGAGAACATAGTGGATACTAGGGATCAATCCCCATCAAAACTAACTCGATTACATGATAGATCTCATCCAAATCATCACCGTCCAGCAAGCCTACGATGAGATTACTCACGAACGGTGAAGAGCATCATGGAATTGGTGATGGAGGAAGGTTGATGATGACGATGGCGACGATTTCCCCTCTCCGGAGCCCAGAACGGACTCCAGATCTGCCCTCCAGATGAAGAATAGGAGGTGGCGGCGCCTCCGTATCGTAAAACGCGATGAATCCTTCTGTTTGGTTTTTTCCGGGTGAAACGGAATATATAGAGCTGATATTGGAGGCGGTGGAGCCTCGTGGGCCCCACAAGCCCTCACGGCGCAGCCAGGGGTGGTGGTCGCGGCCCCTGGGCTTGTGGCCCACTCGCTCACCTCCTCCGGTGGCTCTTTGCGCAGGTATTTTTCATTAATTCTAGAAAAATTCTCGGTAAAATTTCAGGTCATTCCGACAACTTTTATTTCTGCACAAAAACAACACCATGGCAATTCTGCTGAAAACAGCGTTAGTCCGGGTTAGTTCCATTCAAATCATGCAAATTAGAGTCCAAAACAAGGGCAAAAGAGTTCGAAAAAGTAGATACGACGGAGACGTATCAACTCCCCCAAGCTTAAAGCCTTGCTTGTCCTCAAGCAATTCAGTTGACAAACTGAAAGAGACAAAAGAAAAACTTTGACGAACTCTGTTTGATCTTGTTGTTGCAACTATGTCTAACTCACAACCAGAATTTCAGCAAGATCACAAGCTAACCACATAAGCAAATGACATCTAGGTCTCACGGTAAACTCATATCAAAGGCATAATCAACTAGCGAGCAAATAATAATAAGCCTCAAATGTCAACACTTCAATGAAAACAACATGAAGCAGTACGAACAGGTGGTATCTCGCTAGCTCTTTCTGAGACCGCAAAACATAAATGCAGAGCACCTTCAAAGACCAAGGGCTGACTAAACATTGTAATTCATGGCAATGAAGATCCAGTCACAGTCATACTCAACACAGTTAAAAGCAAAGCATAAAAATGACAGAGGTGCTCTCTAATTGGTGCTTTTTTATATGAGGAGGATGACTCAACAGGAACATAAATATATAGGCCCTTCACAGAGGGAAGCATTGATTTGGAGAGGTGCCAGAGCTCAAGCTTTGAAAACAGAGATAATAATTTTGGGTGGCATGCTCTCATTGTCAATGCAATTACTAAGAGTTCTCAACATCTTCCACGCTACACATGCTATAGGCGGTTCCCAAACAGAAAAGTAAAGTTTTGACTCCCCCACCACCAATCAATCACACTCCACGGCTAGCCGAATCCTCGGGTACCGTCCATACCAACATCAATCCTGGGGGAGTTTTGTTTGCAATTATCTTTTCGATTTGAGCATGGAACTGGGAATTCCAATTACCGGCCCCTTTCTCGTGAATGATAGTGAATAAACACATATCGAGGATAACACGCCTAGCATGGAAGATACTGATAGCCCCCTGTCACCACATGAGCGGTTCAGGCATGCAAAACAGATTATTTCTTGAAGGTTTAGAGAGTGGCACATGCAAATTTACTTGGAACGGCAGGTAGATACCACATATAGGTAGGTATGGTGGACTCATATGGAACAACTTTGGGTTTATGGGGGTGGATGCACAAGCAGTATTCCCGCTTAGTACAAGTGAAGGCTAGCAAAAGACTGGGAAGCAACCAACTAGAGAGCGACAACAATCATCAAAATGCATTGAGATTAACTAACATTGAGTGCAATCATGAGCAGGACATAAATCACCATGAACATGAATATCATAGAGGCTATGTTGATTTTGTTTCAACTACATGCGTGAATATGCGCCAAGTCAAGCCACTTGAATCATTCAAAGGAGGATACCATCCTATCATACTACAACACAGTCATCTCAAAATTCATGTGGGCATCCAAGACAAACCATTATAAGCTCCTAGCTAAGTAAGCATGGCATAAGCAACTATGATCTCTAAGTTGTCGTTGCAAACATGTTTCCCTCACAACAAAGCTGAATCAGGCACAATGAGCTAGTCATATTTACAAAAACAAAATAGATCGAGTTCATACCAGCTTTTCCAGGCTCAGTCACTTCATCATATCTCGTCATTATTGCCTTTCACTTGCACGACCGAACGATGTGAACAATAATAAGCATGCTCATGCATTGGACTATGCTGGAATCTGCAGGCAAACACAAAGGAGAAGACAAAGTAATATGGCTCTTTGACAGCTAAACAGGCATGCATGCGAGAGCCAGTAAACATTGTAACCATTATCTTCTACCTTGACCCAAAGAAAAAGAAACCTATTTACACGGGAAAGCTCCCAACAAGCAAAATAAGAGAAAGAAAATCTTTTTGGGTTTTGTCAAACTAGACAGACACACGAAAAGAAAACGAGAAAAAGAAAATAAACTAGCATGGATGATACAGTGGCAAAGTGTGAACACTGGCTAACAAAGTGAAAGCATAAGCAAGAATGTAAGGTCGGTGAGAAAACGTACTCCTCCAAGCTTAGGCTTTTGGCCTAAGTTGGTCTACTCCCAAGGATGGTCCTGGCGAAACCCAAAATCATAATGGGGGTTATACGGAGCGCTGCAACCACTGCCTGAATAGCTGCCTCACAGAGACGAGCAGCCTTTGCCTCCCTCCCATACTCCTCTGCCTCTCTTCTGGTTATGTAATATCTCCGTTTTACCTGAAAGTCAAAGAAGGCAGGAGCAGGAAGGGTAATATGGAAAACACGTTGTCGGTTAAATATCAAACAGTATAGGAGGGATTCGTCATCCCTCTCAAGGAACTGGTAGCGTGTCAAAGCGACGCGTTCAAGGAGAGCTGTATGGAGCGGGGGATCGCCTTCACGGATGGGTACTCCAAGAAAATTTGCTATGCGGGTGGCATAGATCCCACCAAAGAAATCCCCTTCATTTGCATTCTTATTCAACCTCCTTGCTATAATAGCTCCCATTTTGAAAGTCTTATCACCCGTTAGTGCGCTCTTAAGGATACTAAGGTCGGATGCGCAGAGGTGACAATGCTCAATCTTGCCATTAATGCATCTGCATATGAAGAGGGCAAAGTAATGCAAGGCAGGAAAATGAATGCACCCTATGGTAGCCTGCGTAATATATCTAGTTTCTCCAACAGTTATACCAGAGAAAAAAAAACTCTAACCGAAGATTTAGGAGGATCATTGAGACTACCCCAAATAGGTATCTTGCAAATTCTATTGAAATCCTCTAAATCCATGGTATACGATTTGTCACAGAGATCAAACAGTACCGACGTGTCACGGCCAACTGAAAATTTGAATCTACGAACAAAAGAGGCACTCGGAGCAACATACTGTTCGCATTTATCGGATATGAATTCTTCGAGTTCGACGTTGCGAACAAGTGCATCAAACTCATCTTTGAAGCCTGCCTCAATCATGAATTCATCAGAAGGCCATTCACATGGTTGTACCTATGCGTCCCTTGGTTGGTAAGGATCGGGCTCCCGAATCGCAAGACGGGGAACTCTCTTGCTTGAGGAACCACCATGATAGTTTCTCCTGAACATCTTCCTTTTCTGAAATTTTCAGTGATTCTAAGGAAAGGTGAACAAGGCTCAACTAAACTTGTAGCAACTACTCCCACAAGTGCCTAGAGGCAATATTACGCATCAAAACTACTTGGGACCAGCTAAAATCAGCATGCAAAGCTCAAGAACATGGTCACCAAGGCAGCAAAAATACGTGGAGTATAAGGCACTAGAGCAAAAACTAATTGGACCAATGGAGGAGTCACTTACCAAGGAGTAATTTCCCCAAAACAGTTCGGAGAATGGTGATTTGAGCAAAGAGATCGAAAATCCCAGCAAGAGGAGCAAGAACACGGGTTTGAGCTGCGAAACAATTTTTTCTGGAGGTAGGAGAACCAGATGGGAGCAAGAATGAGTGGAGGGGGTGCCTGTGGGCCCCACAAGCCTGGGTGGCGCGGCTAGGGGGTGCCCGCGCCCCAAGGGCTTGTGGCCCACTGGTGCAGCCCCCAGAGAAGCTCTTTGTCTCAGAATTTTTCAAAAATTCCAGAAAAAATCATACTTGATTTTCAGGACGTTCGGAGAGCTTTTATTTTCGGGGTACTTTTCTACAGGACGCTAAAACAGAAAATAGGGAAAACTAAACTAAACCTATTATTTTTCTTCTAAGCAACCGAAGGTGAAAGCTTGGAATAGAGGTTTGTGACTCCTCGATTCAGCCATCTCATGGTCATCGAAAGAAAATCCATCAATGAGGTTGATCAAGTCTCTTCGACAAACTTTTTCGAATCACAAAAGGGAACGGAGAATTTTCGAATAGTCACTAGGTCACCTCAATGGGGATGTGTATCTCCCCAACAAGCAAATCATACTTCATCTTAACACGAGGAATAGGGCATTCAAAGCTCCCAATAAGAATCGATGAAGTTTGTTTGATAGCATTGATGCAATGTACTCGATATTGTTTCTTCGGAAAGTGCACTGTATGCTCATTACCGTTGACATGGAAAGTGACATTGCCTTTGTTGCAATCTATAACAGCCCCAACAGTGTTAAAAAAGGGTTTTCCGAGGATGACTGCCATGGCATCGTCCTCAGGAATATCCAAGATAACAAAGTCTGTTAAGATAGTGACATTAGCAACCACAACAGACACATCCTCACAAATGCCGATAGGGAAAGCAGTTGATTTGTCGGCCATTTGCAGAGAGATTTCAGTGGGTGTCAACTTATCCAGTTCAAGTCTACGATAAAGAGAGAGAGAGGCATAACACTAACACCGGCTCCAAGGTCGCATAACGCAGTTCTAACGTAGTTGCCTTTAATGGAGCAAGGTATAGGGGGCACACCGGGATCACCTAGTTTCTTAGGAGTTCCACCCTTGAAGGTATAGTTAGCAAGCATGGTGGAAATCTCAACCTCAGGTATCCTCCTCTTATTAGTCACAATATACTTCATGTACTTAGCATACAGAGACATTTCGAGCATATCTGTCAAACACATTTGCAGAAAGACAGGTCTGTCATTTCAACAAATCGCTCAAAATCCTCATCATCCTTTTTCTTGGATGGTTTGGGAGGAAAGGGCATGGGTTTCTGAACCCATGGTTCCCTTTCTTTACCATGCTTCCTAGCAGTGAAGTCATTCTTATCGTATCTCTTATTCTTAGGCTGTGGGTTATCAAGATCAACAGGTTCAATCTCCACATCCTTATCATTGCTAGGTTGAGCATCAAAATGAACATCACTATTGATATCATCATTAGGCTCATGTTCATCACCAGATTGTGTCTCAGCATCAGAGACAGAGACATCGTTTGGACCCTCAGGTGTAGCAGCAACAGGGTTGCTAGCGTGCAACTTCCTATCATCTTTCTTCTTCTTTCTAGGATGACTAGGTGCATCAGTGCTAACTCCATGAGAATCTTGTTCAATTCTCTTAGGATGACCCTCAGGATACAAATGTTCCTGGGTCATTCTATCGCCTCTAGTAATGACTCTGACAGAATTGTCATTCAACTCGTTCAGCAAGTCATTCTGAGCTTTAAGTACTTGTTCTACTTGAGTAGTAAACATAGAGGCATGTTTACTCAAGAGCTTAAGATCATTGGCATTTCTGTCCACACAAGCACTTAAATGACTAAGCATACGAGCATTCTGTTCCAATTGTCTGCTAACATAATCATTGAAACTCTATTGTTTGGCAACAAAGTTATCAAATTCATCCAGGCATAAGCTAGCAGGTTTATCAAAAGGAATATCACTCTCATCAAACCTTCGCAGAGAATTTACTTCTACTACCTGTATCGGGTTATCAAGACCATAGATCTCTTCGATAGGTTGTAGATTTTTGACATATTCAGATTTAATGCCTTTCTCCCACATAGATTTCTTGGCTTCTTTCATATCTTCAGGACTGAGGAATATAATACCTCTTTTCTTCGGAGTTGGCTTAGGAGGTGGTTCGGGAATAGTCCAAGCATTCTCATTGCACAAGATGTTATTCAGTAGAATCTCAGCTTGTTTTACAGTTCATTCCCTAAAAACACAACCAACACAACTATCTAGGTGGTCTTTGGAAGCATCGGTAAGTCCATTATAGAAGATATCAAGTATTTCATTCTTCTCAAGAGGGTGATCAGGCAAAGCATTCAGTAGTTGGATGAGCCTCCCCCAAGCTTGTGGGAGACTCTCTTCTTCAGCTTGAGCAAAGTTGTATATTTCCTGCAAGGCAGCTTGCTTCTTATGGGCAGGGAAATATTTTCTAGAGAAGTAGTAGACCATATCCTGGGGGCTACGCACACAACCAGGAGCAAAAGAAGTGAACCAAGTCTTAGCATCATCCTTTAGCAAGAAAGGAAACAACTTGAGGATATGGTAGTGGCGGATCTTTTCCTCACTAGTGAATAGGGTGGCTATATCGTGCAGTTTGGTAAGATGAGCTACAACCGTTTCAGACTCATAACCGTGAAAAGGATCAGATTCGACCAGAGTGATTAACTCAGGGTCAACAAAGAATTCATAATCCTTATCGGTCACAAAGATAGGCGAAGTTGCAAACTTCGGGTCGTATTTCATCCTAACATTCAGAGATTTTTCTTTCCACTTGAGCAGTAGTTTCTCAACATCATAGCTATCCTTACACGCAAGAAAATCCTCAGCTATCTCTCCCTCCATAACATAGCGCTCAGGCATAACAGGCAATTCAGGCATAGTAGCAGGTTCTACTTCAATAGTATCAGCAGTTTCAGAAGTATCATCACATCTAGCAGCATCTCTAGCAATTTGTGCACCAAGGAATGTACCTAGTGGCAAAGCAGTATCAGGCATAGCATCACCAGGCAAAGCAGTATCAAGCATAGAATCATCAGGAAAAGCAGTATCAAGCATAGCATCATCATAAGCATCATGGGCAGCAGAAGTAGCATCATCAAGCACAAACGACATATCAAGATTTCTAGCAGGAGGTGATGTTGCAAACTTACTCATAACTGAAGGTGAATCAAGTGTAGAGCTAGATGGCAGTTCCTTACCTGTCCTCGTAGTGGAAGGCAAGATTTCAGTTCTTGGATCTTTCGGATTCCTCATAGTGACCAGCAGACGTCAATCCCAAGTGACTTAGAGAATATAGCTGTGCTTCCCCGGCAACATCGCCAGAAAATTGCTGTTGACATGCAACTATTCCTGACTTGATGCCTCCTCGGCAACGGAGCCAGAAAAATGCTGTTGATGTCTTGATAACCGACAAGCATAGGGGATCGCAACAGTTTTCGAGGGTAGAGTATTCAACCAAATTTATTGATTCGACTGAATGGGAAGCGAAAGAATATTCTCAAGTATTAGCAGTTGAGTTGTCAATTCAACCACACCTGAAAGATTTAGTGTCTGCAACAAAGTATCAGTAGCAAGGTAGTATGATAGCAGCAGTAGCAACAGTAACCAGTAGCAGCAAAGTAACGGCAGTAGCAGCAAAGTAACGTCAATAGCAGCAGAGTAATAGTAGCAGCAGTGACAGCAGTAGCGGCAAAGAAACGTAGCAAGGACCAGTAGTAAAAGACTCGTAGGCAGTGGATCAGTGATGGATGATTATGCCGGATGTGATTCATCATGTAACAACTGTAACACGACGAGATAAGTAACTAGCTCCCGTTCGTCAATCTAATGTAGGCATGTATTCCGTATGTAGTCATACGTGCTTAGGGAAAAGAACTTGCATGACATCTATTGTCCATCCCTCCCGTGGCAGCGGGGTCCTAATGGAAACTATGGGATATTAAGGTTCTCCTTTTAATAAAGAACCGGACCAATGCATTAACACGTGGTGAATACATGAACTCCTCATACTATGGTCATCTCCGGGAGTGGTTCCGGCTATTGTCACTCCGGGGTTGCCGGGTCATAACACATAGTAGGTGACTACAACTTGCAAGATAGGATCTAAAACAGACATATATTGGCGACAACATAATAGGTTCAGATCTGAAATCATGGCACTCGGGCCCTAGTGACAAGCATTAAGCATGGCAAAGTAGTAGCAACATCAATCTCAGAACATAGTGGATACTAGGGATCAATCCCCGTCAAAACTAACTCGATTACATGATAGATCTCATCCAACTCATCACCGTCCAGCAAGCCTACGATGAGATTGCTCACAAACGGTGAAGAGCATCATGGAATTGGCGATGGAGGAAGGTTGATGATGACGATGGCGACAATTTCCCCTCTCCTGAGCCTAGAACAGACTCCAGATCTGCCCTCCAGATGAAGAACAGGAGGTGGCGGCGCTTCCGTATCGTAAAACGCGATGAATCCTTCTCTTTGATTTTTTCTGGGCAAAACGGAATAGATAGAGCTGAGATTGGAGGCGGTGGAGCCACGTGGGCCCCACAAGCCCTCACGGCGCAGCCAGGGGGGTGGCCGCGGCCCCTGGTCTTGTGGCCCACTGGCTCACCTCCTCCGGTGGATCTTTGCGCAGGTATTTTTCATTAAATTCCAGAAAAATTCTCCGTAAATTTTTAGGTCATTCCGAGAACTTTTTTTTCTGCACAAAAACAACACCATGGCAATTCTGCTGAAAACAACGTTAGTCCGGGTTAGTTCCATTCAAATCATGCAAATTAGAGTCCAAAACAAGGGCAAAAGAGTTCGGAAAAGTAGATACGACGGAGACGTATCAATGATCTACTGGTGCAGGGCTCCGCCCGAGTTCCGCAGAAATCCAATCTAGAGGCAAAACTATGTGGAATAGGCTAGAGTTGCACGTGGCAAAGTTGTGTCTCAAACAGCCCTAAACCACCAATATATATAGGAGGAGGGGAGGGGCTAGCCTTGGGGCACAAGGGCCCCAAGGGTGCGCCGGCCGAAGGTGGAGGAGGACTCCTCCTCCCATTCGATTTGGGAAGGAGGAGTCCTCGTGTTCCTTCCCACCTCCCTCTTTCCTTTTTTTTCTTTCCTTTGGTATTTTTACTTGTGGCGCCATAGCCCTCTTGGGCTGGCTCCACCAGCCCACTAAGGACTTGGTGTGCCACCCTAAGGCCATGGGCTAACTTCCGGGTGGGTGGGCCCCTCCTGGTAAACACTCAAAACCCATTCGTCACTCCCGGTACACTGTCGGAAATGCCTGAAACTTTTCGTGACCAAATGAAACCATCCTATATATCAATCTTCGTTTCCGGACCATTCCAGAAACCCTCGTGACGTCCGTGATCTCATCCGGGACTCTGAACAACATTCGGTAACCACACATATAACTCAACTATACTAAAACATCATCAAACCTTAAGTGTGCAGACCCTGCGGGTTCGAGAACTATGCAGACATGACCCGAGACACCCCTCGTTCAATATCCAATAGCGGGACCTGGATGCCCATATTGGATCCTACATATTCTCGGAAGATCTTATCGGTTGAACCTCAGTGTCAAGGATTCATATAATCCCGTATGTCATTCCCTTTGTCCTTAGGTATGTTACTTGCCCGAGATTCGATCGTCGCTATCCGCATACCTATTTCAATCTCGTTACCGGCAAGTCTCTTTACTCGTTCCGTAATACAAGATCCCGTGACTTACACTTAGTCACATTGCTTGCAAGGCTTGTTTGTGATGTTGTATTACCGAGTGGGCCCCGAGATACCTCTCCGTCACACGGAGTGACAAGTCCCAGTCTTGATCCATACTAACTCAACGGACACCTTCGGAGATACCTATAGAGCACCTTTATAGTCACCCAGTTACGTTGCAACGATTGATACACACAAGGTATTCCTCCGGTGCCAGTGAGTTATATGATCTCATGGTCATAGGAATAAATACTTGACACGCAGAAAACAATAGCAACAAAGTGACACGATCACATGCTACATTCATAGTTTGGGTCTAGTCCATCACATGATTCTCCTAATGATGTGATCCGGTTATCAAGTGACAACACTTGCATATAGTCAGAAAACCTTGACTATCCTTGATCAACTGGCTAGCCAACTAGAGGCTTGCTAGGACATTGTTTTGTCTATGTATCCACACATGTATCTATGTTTTCATTCAATACAATTATAGCATGGATGATAAACGATTATCTTGAAATAGGAAATATAATAATAACTATTTTATAATTGCCTCTAGGGCATATTTCCAACAGTCTCCCACTTGCACTAGAGTCAATAATCTAGTCCTCACATTTCCATGCGATTTACATTGTAATAAATCTAACACCCATTCAGTAGGTTCAGTATATTGAGGAAAATTTTCCTCATCTTCAGTTCGAGGCAAAGATGCCACAAATAATCCACTCAAAGGGTGGCCATTCATAGTGACAAGCATCAGTAAATTTCAGCACGTCTAGAAAATGTTTCCTTCCAATTCCCGAGGCGCTTCACTCCTAGGCAACGGCGCCAGAAAAGAGTCTTGATGACACACAAGTATATGGGATCAATCGTAGTCCTTTCAATAAGCAAGAGTATCGAACTCAACAAGGAGCAGAAGGAAATGATAAGCAGTTTTCTCCAAGGTATTCTCTGCAAGTGCTATAAGTAACAGTGATAGATTGTTTTGTAGCAAGATAATTCGTAACAAGTGATAAGTAAAAATAGTAACAAAGGTGAAGCAAGGTATCCCAACCCTTTTTATAGCAAAGGAAAGGCTGAAAGTTCTCTTATATATAGCAAAGGAGGACACATGGGAATTTCTGTCTAGTCATGTTCATTATATTGAGTTGATTCACGTTGGCTACTTTGATGATTTGATATGTGGATGGACTAGCGCTAAGGTTCTATTCTTAGTTGAACTAAGAACCTAATTATAATTACTCCCTCTCGCAAGCATCCGCAACTATGAAAGAAGAATTACGATAAATCAAACCATAGCATGAAATATGTGGATCCAAATCAGCCCCCTATTGTCACATCCCTGACACCTTAAGCAAGTTAGTCTTGTGCTCATGTCTTCTTTGCATTTGCATCTAAGAATTTTCAACAAGAACAAGAAAGTGGCAAAGGAAAAACTCAAAACCCTAGCCACTACTTTAAATAAAGAAAATCTCAAACTAGTTGAAATCAATGAACCCAAAATGGCCTCAAGAAATGTTCAAACTTTCTGATAAATCATGAAAGTAAATGAGCATTGGAGAAAACTATTTTCTTGACACTTTAAGAATTTTTAAATTAAAGCAAAAGCCACTCGTTTCAAACTTTAAATTTGAAATCAGAAACTATAAATTTTCAAAAATGTTGAAAACTTTGGAAATGGTTGAGAATATTATAACAAATATTCAGGTGTGTTTAAATTAGTTTTTACAACCTTTTTTTGGAGCTGAAATAAATAGCAAATCAATGTCAGAAACTAACACAGAAATAAAACAGAAGGAAATGGAAAAGAGCTTACCTGTCGCCTAGCCTGGCCCGGCCCATCCCAGCTCCTGTCGTCTCCCTCGCGCCAGTAGGAGCAGGAGGTGGCCGCCGCCTCCTCCGGCGCGGCCACACACCTGTGCGCCTGCCTGGCCGCTGCCTCGCGCTGGCAAGGCCGGGGATAAGCTCCCCGGGGCCTCACCTATCCATTCCCAGCGTCGGCTCTCTCCCTCCTCCCGGATCTCTTCCTCCTTCCTGCTGTCGCCATTGGAGCCGAGCAAAGCTCGAGCTGCCCGTGCCCCTAGCCTTAGCCTCCTCTTGCTGAGCACGCCATTAGCTCCGCCTCATCGCACCGGTCCTCTCTGCAGAAGTTGAAGCTTCCCCGAGCTCTGCATCACCCGCGGCGCCATCGTCTTCCACCTCCGGCCGCCGGACCTCTCCCGTCGATTCGCTCCCTCCGGCGCACCCCCGAGCCCCTCAGTAGCACCATCGGAACCGCCGTGAGCTCGTCGTCGTTTCCCCTCTCGCCCCACGCTCTTACGTGCATCGTAGCCCCGTTTCCCACCAAGGCCGAGAGCTCCTCGCCGCCGGTCATGTCGTCGTCGTCGCTGTGGTGTCTGATCCACGCGCTCGAGCTAGGATTCGAGCTCCTGGAGCCTCCAGGAGTGTGATGAGCCCCTCAGCTGTCCTCCACGTGCCCTAGAGCCATGAACCGCGGGAGGCCGAGCTTCGGCCGCCGCTTCGGCTCGTCGCCGGCGGCTCCCCCGGCGACCCTAGCTTCCCCTGATGCCTCCGCTAGATGCGGCGTTGCACCAGCTACCCGTAGCTGCTTTCTGCGCCCAGAACCGACGGCCGATGCGTAGTCTAGCTTCCTCCGGCGAGCCCTCCGCCGCGCCCGTGGTCGCCGCCGGCCATGCTCCGGTGGGGGTCGACGTGGCAAAACTAACCCAGTAGATTAGGAGCTTAATCTCTCGCTGACAGTGGGCCCAAGGCCAAGTCAACTCGGTTTAGGGACTGGTCAGCGCGGGATTAGTCCCAGAGAGGCTGACCAGTGGGGCCCCTTGTCAGGTTTGACCTGAACAGGTCGGCTGACCTGCTGACGTCAGTCTGATGCAATAAAGAGAATTATCAGTATAGAAATAACTCCAGGAAATTGCTAAAACTTGTAAAAATCATAGAAATTAATCTGTAACTCCAATGAAAATAATTTATATATGAAAAAGTATCAGAAAAATTCAAGGATTCTGATTATGCTATTTTCAACCATGTTTGAAAAAGTTACAGAACCCTAACATGTATAATAAGGAATAATTAAATTCTTATAATTACTTTATAAATGTAATTTGGAAAATATTCAAATTTCATTATGAATGCCATGTTCACACACTGTCCTAATTACAAATCAGTACCATAACATGACATTTCATGCATGCTAACATCAAGTTGATCTGAGCATCAGGTCGAATCAATTAAAACGGTATCCGAGAATACCCCGTTTGAATTGATATTCGAATGTGATTCAAATCAACTCTAAACCTAATACATGTTGAAAATAATAACTTATCACTTTGCATTCTCATGCCATGCTCATGCATCATTTTGATTGCATATGATTGTTATTGAATGTTACCATTCTTTTCGGTAGGCTCCGCACCCCCGGATTCCACCGAATGTCCGTCTGACGGATATCGTTCCTCCTCTGAGCAACAAGGCAAGCAACCCTTTTGATCATCCTGATAATTCCCATGTTCTTGCTCCTGCACTTATTTATTGCATTAGGATCAAATGCTTCAACCGCTTTTGCCACGTTAGTTGAACCCACTTCCTTTGCATGACCTAACCTTGTCACAGTAAATAACCGAACCTTGCAACCTAGCATACCTGATAGTTGCTTGAGCTATGATGTGCCTTATCCTGCTATGCATGTTATGCTTAGAGTTGTGTATGGTCTGTCATCTGGGAGATGAACAGAATTGTGAGAACGTGTTCGGTGAGCAAAGGTTGTGTGTTGAACTTGATTTGGTAAAGGTACCCGTGAAAGGCTGTGTAGGAGTACATGGCGGGTTGTTTCATTGGAACCGTCCATAGGAACTGAGTTCCGTGTATGTAATCCAAGACTAGATACTACCACATGCTGGGCCCTGAAATATGACCCCGCTCGGCCTATTAATCGCTTAGTACTCGGTCCAGGAGTTGCAAGTAGTTTCTGGTGTTTATAGTAATGCTGGAGGCCGTGCATGGTGCTGACCTGAGAGGTGGACCGTGATGCGGTAGGCAGTGGCACGGTGTACCAAGTGGCACCCGGATGGTGGGCTTGGGAACCCTACGCACATCGTTTGAGGCTGTGGCGGAAACCTCGGCCGGACTTCCGTACGGGTTACTCTCAGATAGGCGATAAACCTGGACTAGGTACTAGTGTGGTTAACGGTCGTGGCCGACTCCCTCGCTGGGCTTCCGCTTGAAGGTTGCCGAGGTGCATGACGTGCACATGGCGATAAGTGGCGAGAGCGTGTGTGACGAAGTACACCCCTCCAGGGTTATGATCTATTCGAATAGCCACGTCCGCGGATATGGACTACTTGGAGACATATGTTGTTCATAGATAACTTCAATGGCTACTCATAAAATTGCCAAGATAAGCGTGAGTGTCGTGGACGGCATTTCCGTAGGGAGACGGAATGATTCCACGATAGTGTATTGTTGTGGTGTTAGTGGACTCGTGTGCGAGAAATCAAGTTGTCAAAAATAATTTCAAAATGCAAGTTGTCTAGCCACGAGTCAAATGCTGGCTTTCCGCATGAAACCCCACAATACCTTTTTGATACCTTGCATGAGTAGTTAGTTATCCTAAAGTCTTGTTGAGTACCTTCGTACTCATGTTTGCTTAATAAATGTTGCAGAGGTTGCTAATGACCCTAATGGAGGGTTCTTCGTAGACATCGACGACGACGAGTAGCTGGTGTCCCAGCTACGATCTGGCCCTACGTTGGATTTGTAGTATAGTCAGGCCACGTGCCTTCTAGTTGCCCTGTCTGTACTCAGACAGTTTATAACTCTTCCGCTGGCTTGTAACTGAATGACTGTTATTATGGGTCGTGGGACCCTTAATGTGTAATATTATGTGTGTGGCTCTTCCGAGCCTCTTAAATAAAGGTTGTATGTTTATGGTTATGTTGTGATGCCATCGATGTATCTATACATATCGGTATGCCATGTGTACGTGTGTCGTACTTGATATGTATGGGGTTCGATTACCTAGTCGTGAACTTTAGTAGCACTCCTTACAAGGAAATGCCCCTTTGTGATCCAACGAGCCTTGGTAGTTCGCTACTGCTCCGGACACATTGGTTGACCGGCATGTGTCCTTCTTAGCTGCTGTGTCTGTCCCCTTTGGGGAAATGTCACGCGATGTAATGGAGTCCTTGTAGCTTGCTACGACTCGTCTACATTCGCTGATGACCGACACCTGCTCTGTTGGGTCATGTATGCCTGTCCTTGTGCGGTACTGCCACTTTGGGTTATGACTAGACATGTCGATCCGGGTTCTTTGACATTGGATTGCTAGCGACACTATCGCATACATGAGTCAAAAGACGCAAACGGTCCCGGCTAAGGTAAGGCTGCAGCCGTGGAGTTAACCGTGCGTGAGACCACAAAGGGATGCGATGTGTTACAGGCTGGATTCCTATGGCTTAGGATCGGGGTCCCGACACCTATGAAGTAACACATAAACTGGGGTTTATGCTTCTGTCACTCTCGCGCATCATGTACTTGTTACTCCAGAATGACTTCCCTTAGGCCCTTAACATGGTGAAGTGTCTTGAGTCGACATTCACATGACACCACTAAGATAAGTAACAACATCCATATCATCAAAATATCGAGCGAATACTAGCTTCATGTGATTACTTATAACAAGACATCTCCCATGTCCTCAAGAACAATAATTACTACTCACACCTCATCAACATGTTCAAGATCAGAGGTGTAATAATAATAATTAAGGATCTGAACATAATATCTTCCACCAAGTAAAACAACAAGCATGAACTACAAGATGTAATGAACATAACTAGTAACCCACATGTGCCAATCTGAGGTTTTGAGACAGAGATTGAATACAAGAGATGCACTAGGGTTGGAGATGAGATGGTGCTGGTGAAGATGTTGATGAAGATTGGTCCTCCCACGAAGGAGGAAGCGTTGGTGATGATGATGGCTTCGATTAGCTCCTCCTAGAGGGAAGTTTCCCCGACAGAACATCTCCGTTGGAGAGAAAAAGAGCATGTGCCCAGGTTTCCGCCTTGAGACAGCGGTGCTTCATCCCGATAGACGACTTATGATATTTTTCTTGGGTAAAACACACCGTATAGGAGAGGATGGTCGCCTGAGGGCTAGCAGGAGCCCCACAAGCCATGAGGGTGCGGCTTGGGGGCGCCGTGTTAGCTTGTACCCACCTGGTGGCCCCTCCCCGGTATATGTTTGACCGAGAAATTCTCAAATATTCCAGAAAAAATCTCCGTAAAGTTCCACGTCATTAGGAGCAAGTTGTTTTTTCTACCTTTTTCTCGGTTTCCCGGTCGAGAATTCAAGTTTCCAGAAATTTCCCTCTTAGTGATGTACCTTGCATATTTAGAGAGAAAGAGCATAAGAATTGTATGATAATAAGGGATAATCGACAAGATCAACATAAATATCAATAGTAATTCATGATGCAGAATGGGCGTATCACAGAGCGTATCACGTCACGGGGTTTGGATGCACCAACGAAAGTTGCCCTGATCCTCGAGGTGAGAATGGGCAATGCGCAGTACCAAAGAGGCTAGCAAATATATAGAGGTGTGAGTGCGTATATGCACGGATTCACATTAGTCATAAAGAACTCACATACTATTGCAAGATTTTATGAGCTCTCTCGAAGCAAATCACTACTTGCATGGCCCTAGCGAGGAGGTTGGTAGGAGTTAACCATTGTGTGCCCCTGATTATAACAATAGAAAGGATTTCAATCAAGGATAAATTATGGTCCAACTTTAGCGCATAACTAGAGACTATACATGCATGCTTCGGGAATCACAAACCTTAATATCAATATTATTACTAATCCACTATTATCCACTAGTGCACCCCCATATTACTATCTTAATGTCGCAAAAATATTGTAGGGAATCAAACATATCATATTTAGTGATCTACAAGTTTTACGTATGATTTTATGACTAACCATTTAAATGACTAATTCCCGTTGACTCTCTTAATAGGTATAAGTGAAGCATGAGAGCAAAAGTTTAATTCTTCTATAAAAGACCATGCTCTAATACATATACGTGAAGCAAAAGAGCATTCTACAAATACCGGTTTCCTATATGTAGAGAAAAAGGCATCCAATTTCAAATGATATAAGTGAAGCACATGAAGCATTCTATAAATCAACCATGGACTTTCCCATGCCAGCATGGTGTATTTCTAAAAGGAAAATAAACGACACACGACGCTCCAAGAATTTACGCATATCATGTGAACAAAACAAAACCGAGACAACCGATAATTGTTGAAGAAGACAGATGGGATGCCTTCGGGGGCATCCGCAAGATTAGATGCTTGAGTATCCTTGAATATTTACTTGGGATGCCTTGGGAATCCCCAAGCTTTAACTCTTGTCTCTCCTTATTCTTCTCATATCGATACCTCCTGATCCTCGAACAGTTCGTCCACACAAAACTTTACACAAATTTTATTAGAAAGGTTAGTACACGTAACATCAAATCCCATCATGTCCTGCCATCACATTATTGTATAAATATAATACAACATTACCTACTGTATGCTATCGCAATTCTATGGCTCCCAAGTCAATGGGGCTCAACAAGAACTCAAAGATAAGCACACAAAGCAACTATAACAACAATCTGTGAAAAATAGGATATTCTATGAAGATGCAAATGAATACCGTACTTCAATTTTTTTTGAAAAATTAGGATGAGGTAAAACAAATTGTATAACAGTACCGTGTAAGAAATTCAAAAACTTTTCACATTCTAGTAAAATATGAAAATCAAACACTACATCCAAAGTTTCTATTTTTGCACACCACATATCAAACAAGCAATTCAAACATCCTAAAGGTAAATCTTGGCACAATATTTTTTTAATACAATGGGTTTCTACAAGGGGAGAATTATTTTTGTTGAAAAGTTGTTGTAATAAAGATTCACAAAGTTTCCATGGGCATGGACAAAGTTCAAGGCTAGCCCCCACTTCAACGGTGATCGTACTTCTCACTTTCACTTTTATTTTTGATTTTTTTGAGGTTTACCACTTTATATTTTTGTTTTTAATAATTTTAGAAGCACACAACATAATAAAATGACTCCCTAAAACTTCCGGGTTGTCTCCATAGCAATGCTTTCTTTAAAGCCATTAAGCTAGGCATATAGTGCTCAAATAAATGATCCACCCGGATCTCAAGGTATATCAAAGCCAATTTTAATTAACAATGGTTTGTAATTTAGTAGTGAGCACAAAGTGATATATATATCACGTAGCAACGAAGTCTAACTCTCGTCCTATACATTGTCATATCATAAAAGGACAATTCATGCACATCAAGTAAAGGCCAATACATAGCATAAGTAGTTTCTTGCAATTTTACCATATTGGAAACATAGAGAGGTGAAGATTTGGTTGCTCTATCATAATAATTGCAAGAAGTAGCAGCAAGCACATGCATATTATATCCATCGAAATCATCATGTGTAGTGGTAAAACGCAACCCATCAATATAATCCTTAATAAGTGCAAACTTCTTCGATATGGTTTAGATGGGAGAATTCAAAAAGATAATAGGACTATCATGTGTGGGTGCAAAAGCAACAATTTCATGCTTAATATAAGGAACTATAGCAAGTTCATCTTCATAAGCATAATTCATATTGGCATAATGGCTGCAAGCATAGCAAACATCAAGTTCATCAAAAAGGGATATTTTAAAGGAATCCAAGGGGTCATATCAATCATCATAGCATTCATCCTTCAGTACGTGTGAAGAGAAATTAAACAATGTATGAGTTTAAGAGTTACTCTCATTAGAAGGTGGACACGGGTAGCTAAATCGCTCTTTCTCCTTTTGTTCTTCGCTCTCCTCATCTTTTTCATCTAATGAGCTCACAGTTTCAACAATTTCTTCTTCCATAGATTCCTGCAAAACATTAGTCTCTTCCAAGGCAGCAGCCATTCTCTCAATAAATTCGTTAATATCGACATTGTATTCATAATTTTCATAGGAATATTTAATTATGGTAAAGTTTTCAGGTCTGTAAAGAGCATATCACACTTATGATACTTTTCAAAGAACTATTCAATTTCATAAGCACGCTTAAAAGCAACAAATTCTTCTATTTGTTCCACATCATAGTAATCATATATACCCTTAGCATAAGAAGACAAGGTTTCATTATCTTTAAATTCACATTGAAAGGGAATGTGTAGACCCTTAATCTTAGAGCAACAAGTATGATCACATCTCACGCATAAATCCCAAGCATACCAATGCAACATTTTAATTTGATCCCATAAGTGTTTACCCTTTTGAGGCAAGTGATAATCCCTAAATTACTCATGTTGATCCAACGTATCTCCAATTATCAAGTTGGATGGGGATTTCTCAGCATTATCAAAGTAGTATTTAGTGTTTTTCACATAACCAACATCGAGGGTTTTAGGAGGTTCCCCATCTCCATGGCAAATACAACTATTTTTTTCTGGTGTTTCGTGTTCCTTATCCATAACTAAAGATATAAAACAACTTATAATAGAAAATAAAATTACTTAGTGATAAAGCAAACAAGCGCACACGAGAATATCAACCGCTACGCTATTGCTCCCCGACAATGGCGCCTGAAAAATGTCTTGATAACCCACAAGTTTAGGGGATTGTTTGTAGCCTTTTTTTATAAGAAAGAGTGTCGAATCCAACGAGGATCTGAAGGTAGAATTAATATTCTCTCAAGTTGTATCGACTACCGATACAACTCTACGCACACTAATGCTTACTTTACCTAGAACAAGTATGAAACTACTTTGCGGGAATCAAACTAGAAGTACTTGGTAGGTGTAGTAGATAGGTTTGCAAGGTAATAAAGAACATGGCAATAAAAGTTAGGCATTGTTTTAATAAATATTAATTTAGTTAGTCATTTAGTATAAAGCTTTTTTGTGTAACGCAAGAGAAAGATTGTCCATAGGCAATCGAATAAAACATGATAGATACTTATCATATGCAATGAGGGAGAGGCATACACTAACACAGTTTCCATGCTTGGATCGTATGCACTTATGATTGGAACTCTAGCAAGCATCCACAATTACTAAAGATCATTAAGGTAAAACCCAACCATAACATAAACATCAAGTCCTCTTTACTACCATACACAAACAATCCGCTTACTCGGGTGTAAGCTTCTGTCACTCTAGCCACCAATTATAAGCGAATTATGATCATATTGAAACCCTCCAGTGGCATTCCCTCATGTGTGGGCCTCACGGAAGGCACCTTAGGACAACACCATATCAACATACAACTCATACCAATAACATCATACCACAATTAACCCATAGGACAAAATAAATCTACTGAAACATCATAGGATAGTTGCTATCCCACAAACAACAGCGCCAGAAATTGACACGTTGACAGAGGCTGGGCTTGCGTTGTTTTTTCCCTTGAAGAGGAAAGGGTGATGCAACACAGGAGTAGTAAGTATTTCCCTCAGTTTGAGAACCAAGGTATCAATCCAGAAGGAGGGTCTCGTCAAGTCTAGAGTACCTGCGCAAACACAAACAAGCTTGCACCCAACGCTTCAAAGGGGTTGTCAATCCCTTCAAGATTGTTTGCAAAGTGAGATCTGAAGGCGGAAAGTGCAACGAAGTAAAAAGTGTAAAGCTGAAAATGTGCTGTGGAGTAGACCCTGGGGGCCATAGTGTTCACTAGAGGCTTCTCTCAAAATAGCAAGTGTTACGGTGGGTGAACAAATTACTGCCGAGCAATTGATAGAACCACGCAAAGTCATGACGATATCTAAGGCAATGATCATACATATAGGCATCATGTCCGAGACAAGTAGACCGATACTTTCTGCATCTACTACTATTACTCCACACATCGACCGCTATCCAACATGCATCTAGTGTATTGAGTTCATGACGAACAGAGTAACGCTTTAAACAAGATGACATGATGTAGAGGGATAATCTCAAACCAATGATGAAAACCCCATCTTTTTACCCTTGATGGAAACAACACGTTGCGTGCCTCGCTACCCCTTCTGTCACTGGGTGAGGTCACCGCATGGTATGAACCCAAAACCAAGCACTACTTCTCCCATTGCAAGAATCATAGATCTAGTTGGCCAGACAAAACCCACAACTCGAAGAGAATTACAAGGATATGAAATCATGCATAAGAGAGATCAGAAGAAACTCAAATAAGATTCATAGATAATCTGATCATAAATCCACAATTCATCGAATCTCGACAAACACACCGTAAAAGAAGATTACATCGGATAGATCTCCATGAAGATCATGGAGAACTTTGTATTGAAGATCCAAGAAAGAGAAGAAGCCATCTAGTTACTAGCTATGGACCCGTAGGTCTATGGTGAACTACTAACGCATCATCGGAGAGGTCATGGTGTTGATGGAGAAGCCCTCCGTGTCCAAATCCCCCCTCCGGCAGGGCACCAGAACGTGCCCCAGATGGGATCTTGCAGAGACAGAAGCTTGCGGCGGCGGAAAAGTGATTGCGATGATCTCCTGATTTGTTCTGGAATTTATGGGAATATATAGGCGAAAGACCTAGGGCAAAGGGCGTCCAGGGGGCCCAAAATCCTGGATGACACGGCCTCCCCCTGGCCGCGGGGTGGGGGCTTGTGGGGCCCCTGAGGCTCCCCTGCCTTGGCTCCCAAGCTTCCCGATCTTCTTCCGTTCCAGAAAAAATCTTTTCGGGGATTTTCTTCCGTTTGGACTCCGTTTCAAAATCTCCTCTGAAAGGGGTCAAAAACATGGAAAAAATAGGAACTGGCACTTGGCACTGAGTTAATAAGTTAGTCCCAAAAAATATATAAAAGGCATGCAAAACATCCAAAGTTTGACAAGATAATAGCATGAAACCATCAAAAATTATAGATACGTTGGAGACGTATCAAGCATCCCCAAGCTTAACTCCTGCTCATCCTCGAGTAGGGAAGTGATAAAGAATGAATTTTTGATGTCGAATGCTACCTAGCATAGTTGTCCTTTGCAACTTCTTTCACGTGACATGAATGTTCAGATCCGTAAGATTTAAAACAATAGTTTGCGATTGACATGAAAACAGTAATACTTCAAGCAAACTAGCAAAGTAATCATGAACTTTCAAAATAACAAGGCCAAAGAAAGTTATCCCTACAAAGTAATATAGTCTGGCTATGCTCCATCATCCTCACACAACTAATGTAAATCATGCACAACCCCGGAATTGGCCAAGTAATTGTTTTCACACTCTTACTTTCTCAAACTTTTTATAACTATCACGCAATACATGAGCACGAGCCATGTATATAGCACTATAGGTGGAATAGAGTGTGGTGGTGGTTATGGGACAAAAAGGAGGGGATGGACACACTGACTCGGCGTATCAATATGCTATGGAGATGCCCATTAATAGATATCAATGTGAATGAGTAGGGATTGCCATACAAAGGATGCACTAGAGCTATAAGTATGTGAAAGCTCAAAAGGAAAACTAGTGGGTGTGCATCCAACTTGCTTGCTCACGAAGACCTAGGGCAATTTTGAGGAAGCCCATCATTGGAATATACAAGCCAAGTTATAAAATGAAGATTCCCACTAGCATATGGTAGTGACAAAGCAATAAGCTCTCAATCATGAAGAACATGGTGCTATCATGAAGCACAAGTGTGGAAAAAGATAGTAGCATTGTCCCTTCTCTCTTTTTCTCTCTTTCCCTTTTTTTCATCTGGGCTCTTAGGCCTCTTTTTTTTCTCTTTTCGTTTCTTTTCTCTTTTTTTTTGTTTTTGGGCTCTTTGGCCTTTTTCTCATTTCCTCACATGGGACAATGCTCTAATAATAATGATCATCACACTTTTATTTACTCATAGCTCAAAGATCACAATGATGATGACTCCATAGGAAATGTCTCCGGTAGTGTACCGGGATGTGCAACGATCTAGCATGGCGTATGACGTTGAAACATCTCGCTAGCTATCTTACGATAATGCAATGGCAATATGAGAGTGACGGTACAAGTCATGAGACGGAACGGTGGGAATTGCATGGCAATATATCTCGGAATGGCTATGAAAATGCCATAGTAGGTAGATATGGTGGCTGTTTTGAGGAAGGAATTTGGTGGGTTTGTGCACCGGTGAGAATTGCGCGGCACTAGAGAGGCTAGCAATGGTGGAAGGTGAAAGTGCATCTATACCATGGGCTCACATTAGTCATGAAGAACTCACATAATTATTGCGAAAGTTTTTATTAGTAATCGAAACAAAGTGCTAAACGCATACTCCGAGGGGAAGGGTTGGTAGGTGTAAACCACCGCGCGATCCCGACCTCAACACAAAGGATGACAATCAATAGATCAATTACGCTCCGACTTCCTAACATAGCGGTTCACCATACGTGCATGCTACGGGAATGACTAACTTCAACACAAGTATTTCTAGATTCACAACACCCTACTAACATAACTCTTAATATTACCGAATCCACGTCTCAAAACTAATTGAGAGGAATCGAAACTTCTCTTTCTACTCAATGCACATGAAGATGGAGGTTTTTTCATCCTCTTTGGGTACCTAGCACATTTGGGACTACTTCCATATCATAATCCAACTACCAAATCACGCACCGCCGTGCTCTAAAGATATAAGTGAAGCACAAGAGCAAAAGTATCTAGCTCAAAAGATATAAGTGAAGCACTATGAGCATTCTAGCAAAATCACGATGAGTGCATGTCTCTCTCTCAAAAAAGTGTGCAGCAAGGATGATTGTGACACAACAAAAGAAAAGACTCCTAAGATACAAGACGCTCCAAGCAAAACACATATCATGTGGTGAATAAAAATATAGCTCCAAGTAATGTTACCGATGGATTGAAGACGAAAGAGGGGATGCCTTCCCGGGGCATCCCCAAGCTTAGGCTTTTTGGTGTCCTTGAATTTGGCTTGGGATGCCTTGGTCATCCCCAACTTTGAGCACTTTCCACTCCTTATATCTTTGTCCATGAGAACATCACCCAAAACTAGAAAACTTCACAACACAAAACTTAAACAGAAACTTGTGATAACATTAGTACAAGAAAACAAACTACCACTTCTTTTTGTACTGTAGGAAACTTTAATTCCATCTCTATTGATGATGGGCTACCGTATTCTCACTTTTCCATGGCTAGTACCCCCCGATACTAACCATAGTTTCATCAAAACAAGCAACCAACTCAACAAAAATAGAATGTGTCAAAAACAGACCAGTCTGTAGCAATCTGTATACTTCGTATACTTATGGTACCTAAAAAAATATGAACAATTACGAAGGCCTGGGTAAAAAGCATATCAATCAGCAGCAAAAATAATCAACTCAAAATCTCTTTCTGAATAAAAATGAAAAATAATCTCATGAGCGAAAAGTTTCTGTCTTTTTCCAGCACGATCAAACAACCATTACCAAGACTAGTCATAAAGGCTTTGCTTGGCTCATACAAAAAATAAACACCAAAAACACAATCACAACAGAATTATGAAAGTGTGGACGCAACTAAACAGGAAAAAAAAGAAAAATTCATTGGGTTGCCTCCCAACAAGCGCTATTGTTTAACGCCCTTAGCTAGGCCTTGATATTTCAATGATGCTCACACAAAAGACAAGAATTGAAGCACAACGAGAGCATCATAAAGCATGTGAAGATCATATCTAAGTCTAACATACTTCCTATGCATAGGCATTTTATAGGAAAACAGATTGTCAAGACAACCAATAGTTACCATATGCAAGGAAGAAGAAAGAGACAATATCAATCTCAACATAACGAGAGGTGATTTAGTGATATGAAAGTTTCTACCACCATATTTTCCTCTCTCATAATAATTACATGTGGGATCATATTCGAATTCAACAACGTAACTATCACATAGGATATTCTTTTCATGATCCACATGCATGCAAAGTTGACGCTCTTCAAAAATAGTGGGATTATCATCAACTAAAGTCATGACTTCTCCAAACCCACTTTCAATAATATTGCAAATATCATATTCATCATGAGGTTTAAACAAATTTTCAAGATCATAAGAAAAATCATCACCCCATTCATGATCATTGCAACAAGTAGAGGACATAGCAAAACTAGCATCCCCAAGCTTAGGATTTTGCACATTTTTAGCATGATTGTGACTAATAGAATTTATAGTGAAACCATTGCAATCATGCTTTTCATCCAAGGAGCCCTCGTGAATCACTTCATAAATTTCTTCCTCACAATTTCCAGATTCACGCATCTCAAGCAAAACTCCATAAAGATAGTCAAGTGCACTCAACTCACTAGCAATTGGATCAACATAATTGGATCTCTTAAAGAGATTAGCAAGTGGATGAGGATCCATATCACTAGATTTTGAGCAAGCGAAGATGCAAGCATATTGAAGGCACATGTCACACAAGCGAACAGAAAGCAAGCGAGAAAAAGGGCAAACGAAAAGGCGAACGAAAAAGGCAAACAAAAAAGGCAAACGAAAAAGGCAAATTGGTGAAGTGGGGGAGAGGACAACGAGAGGCAACTGGCAAACAAAGTAAATGCAAGAGATGAGTTTGCGACACTTACTTGGATGAGTTCTTGACTTGATCCTCCTCCCTGGCAACGGCGCCAGAAATTCTTCTGCTATCCCACAGACAAGAGCGCCAGAAATTGACACGTTGACAGAGGCTGGGCTTGCATTGGTTTTTCCCTTGAAGAGGAATGGGTGATGCAGCATAGGAGCAGTAAGTATTTCCCTCAGTTTGAGAACCAAGGTATCGATCTAGAAGGAGGGTCTCGTCAAGTCTAGAGTACATGCGCAAACACAAACAAGCTTGCACCCAACGCTTCAAAGGGGTTGTCAATTCCTTCAAGATTGTTTGCAAAGTGAGATCTGAAGGCGGAAAGTGCAACGAAGTAAAAAGTGCAAAGCTGAAAATATGGTGTGGAGTAGACCCTGGCGGCCATAGTGTTCACTAGAGGCTTCTCTCAAAATTGCAAGTGTTACGGTGGGTGAACAAAATACTGTCGAGCAATTGATAGAACCGCGCAAAGTCATGACGATATCTAAGGCAATGATCATACATATAGGCATCACGTCCGAGACAAGTAGACCGATACTTTCTGCATCTACTACTATTACTCCACACATCGACCGCTATCCAGCATGCATCTAGTGTATTGAGTTCATGACGAACAGAGTAACGCTTTAAGCAAGATGACATGATGTAGAGGGATAATCTCAAAGCAATGATGAAAACCCCATCTTTTTACCCTTGATGGAAACAACACGATGCGTGCCTCGCTACCCCTTCTGTCACTGGGTGAGGTCACCGCACGGTATGAACCCAAAACCAAGCACTTCTCCCATTGCAAGAATCATAGATCTAGTTGGCGAGACAAAACCCACAACTCGAAGAGAATTACAAGGATATGAAATCATGCATAAGAGAGATCAGAAGAAACTCAAGTAAGATTCATAGATAATCTGATCATAAATCCACAATTCATCGGATCTCGACAAACACACCGCAAAAGAAGATTGCATCGGACAGATCTCCATGAAGATCATGGAGAACTTTGTATTGAAGATCCAAGAGAGAGAAAAAGCCATCTAGTTACTAGCTATGGACCCGTAGGTCTATGGTGAACTACTCACGCATCATGGGAGAGGTCATGGTGTTGATGGAGAAGCCCTCCGTGTTCGAATACCCCCTCCAGCAGGGCACCAGAACGTGCCCACATGGGATCTTGCGGAGACAGAATCTTGCGGCGGCGGAAAAGTGATTGCGATGATCTCCTGATTTTTTCTGTAATTTATGGGAATATATAGGCGAAAGACCTAGGGCAAAGGGCGTCCAGGGGGGACACAAGCCATGATGGCGGCCTCCCCCCTAGCCGCGGGGTGGGGGCTTGTGGGGCCCCTGAAGCTCCCCTGCCTTGGCTCCCAAGCTTCCCGATCTTCTTCCGTTCCAGAAAAAATCTTTTCGGGGATTTTCTTCCGTTTGTACTCCGTTTCAAAATCTCCTCTCAAAGGGGTCAAAAACATGGAAAAAACACGAACTGGCAATTGGCACCGAGTTAATAAGTTAGTCCCAAAAAATATATAAAAGGCATGCAAAACATCCAAAGTTTGACAAGATAATAGCATGAAACCATCAAAAATTATAGATACATTGGAGACGTATCAATGGTCACACATCATTGGGTAATAATATATATCATTAATAACCATGTTTAAGTAGATATTACAATGGTGAGAATAGGATTTACACCACTGCATAGAGAGGGAGAGAGTTGGTGGTGACGGTGGCGAAGTTGTTCGTGTAGATCGTCGTCACGATGGTTTCCCCGGTGGCGCTCTGACGCCACTGGGAGAGAGGGGGAGAGAGCCTCCTATTTCTTATTCTACCTTGGCCTCCTCCCTAGGTGCGAGAAGGGTTTCTTCTCTGGTCCATGACTGCCATGGCTCCCGGAGGGCAGGACCCCTCCGAGATTGGATCTATCTCTTTGTGTCTCTTCTATTTTCTCCACTGTTTTCTGGCCCTTCACCGTTTCTTAAATATTCGGATATCCTTAACTCCGATCGGGCTGAAATGTTGTGGGCATTTTTATCGTGAAAATATTTTTCTTGCGGCAAAAGTAGGGACCCAACTGACTTAAGGGGGAGCCACAAGACATCAGGGCGTGACCAACTCCCGTGGCCACGCCCTGTTGGCTTGTGCCTCCCTCGGGCACTGTGTTGTGTTGATTCAGCTTCCCAAAATTCACATATTTCCCAAAAGCAATCTACATAATTGTTTGTCACGTTTGGACTTTGTTTGATATGGTATTTCTATGAAACAAAAAACAGGAACTGTCATTGGCACTCGATAAGTAAGTAGTCCCAAAAATAATATAAAATGTTGACAAAAGTATATGAAAGTTGTAGAACATTGGCATGAAACAACGAAGAATTATAGATACGACGGAGACGTATCAATGAATGAGAGGGAGGAGGAGGGGTATATATAGCTATCTCCAAAATCCCAAATGTTACAACATTATTGCCCAACTCGACGGAATCAAAGTAAAAACTCGGTTACACCGACTAGTGCAAAATGTTATAACTTTTGGGTTCTCCGTGAGTCTGATTCGGTTGGTCTAGGAAGTTCCACTCACTCGATGGCATTGAAATAAAAAACTAGGAAATTCTACTTTTGTCAAATGGATACCAACAAGATGGTCATTGCTTTTCGGCTGTACTGAAGTGAAACTCGGTTGTACAGATTTTCTAGGTTTTGGCTTGGGTTTTGTCTAAGGGAAAATGGATGTGGCCGAGAAATTTGGTGGCACCGAATTTGACTTTAGAGTTTTGGACAAAATGTTTTGTGGGAGAGATGTTGAGGCTTTTGGTGGCAAATCTCTAAGCACTTTGAGCAACCAGATCATCATAGATACCTCATCCCCTTTTTATAGTATTGGCTTTCCTATGGACTAAAATGTGTTTTCTCACAAAAGATGAAATATAGAGTCTCGAAGTTTTAAGCTCTTGCCAATCATGTTCCTTTCCTTCTTGGGGATCCTCCTCACAAGTCCGAGCCTCTGCAATCTTTGGAATTAATCAGAAATACACTAGGTAGAATTGTTAGTCCAAGGTGGAAGGGCATGCTGTATCGTAGAGGGGGTGGGGTGAATAGACGCTTTACGATAATTTCTTTGTAGGCTTGAATAAATGTGGAATAAAACTAACGTTTAATTATTCAATAATAAAACCTAAAACAACTAGGCTCACCTATGTGCACCAGCAACTTATGCTAAACAAGATAAACAACTAAGTGATAACAAGATATATTACAGGAAACAATATGGCTATCACAAAGTAAAGTGCATAGGTAAAGGGCTTGAGTAAGAGATAACCATGGCCCGAGACAACGATGATGTGTCCTGAAGTTCACACCCTTGCGGGTGCTAGTCTTCGTTTGGAGTGGTGCGGAGGCACAATGCTCCCCAAGAAGCCACTAGGGCCATCGTAATCTCCTCCCGCCCTCGCACAATGCAAGATGTCGTGATTCCACTAATGGTGCCCTTTAAAGATGGCAAGCGAACATTTACAAACAAGGTTGGGGCAATATACACAACTTAATTGGAGGATCCCAACATCACCACGAAGCTTCACCACAACGGATTGTGGCTCCAAGGTGCAAATTGCTTAGGGCAATCTCCAGAACCTAATTGGATACCTCGACGCTTGTGGAGCTTTACACCACAATGATTGAGCTCTGAGGCACCACCAACCGTATAGGATGCTAAAGCACTAAAGAGGCGGAATCTCTAGGGTGACCAAACACCCAAGAGTAATAATCTTCTCAAACTTCAGTTCCATGTATCACCATGTAGAAATCAAACCGTTGCAACTAATGCAATGGCAAGAACACACAAAGTGGTCAAGTTCCTCATACTCAAATTCCACCACAACAACAAAAGCTATGCAGGAATACGAGAGGAAGAGCAAGGAGCTCACAATGAACTCTAAGATCTAGATCCAAGGGGTTCCCCTCACATAAAGTGATTGGTGGAAACGTATATCTAGATCTCCTCTCTCTTTTCCCTCAAGAACTAGCAAGAAACATTGGAGGGATTGGGAGTTAGCAAGCACGAAGAAGGTAAATAATGGGGGGGGGCAAACATGTGCTCCAAGGATAAGATAAATTAGGGAAGAAAACTACCTTTTATAGGTGGGTAAAAAATCCAACTATTACCCCCTCAGCCCGCACACAACCGGTACTGCCACTCATGAGAGCGATACTACCGCTTGGGCGGCTGTGCGTGCTACAAAGTGCAATGGCACAAGGCTAGGAGCTGGTAGTACCGCCGGAGTAGTACTACCACTCTCCTAGCGGTACTACCGCTGGGATTGCAGTCGGACGCACGACATCGTCAGGAACAGGGGCAATATTGCTAAAGCGGTACTACCGCTCACAAGAGCGGTACTACCGCTTGTAAGCGGTAGTGCCTTGCCCTACTGGCGCCCTTAAGTCCGCTGAGAGTTCTCAGTCTAGAAGGTTAGGTGGTAGTTGAACGGTAGTGGTGGGCGGTACTACTGCTTATAGGCGGTACTATCGTGCCTTACTATCGACCCAACAATTGCCTAGTCCGACACAAACACTTCAGACTTCACACTCAGTGGTACAATGCGCGATACTGTGCAGTCGTACTACCGCCCGGGGGTGGTACTACCACTTACCGAGAGTGGTACTACCGCTTACACTGTGGGTGGTACTACTGCTGGTGAGTGCGGTTCAACCGCTTGTTTCCTCCAACAAAAGAACACACAAAATGGATGAATGTAGGAACACGAGAACTGCCATAACTTCTGCAAATGAGATCCGAATTGAGCAAAGTGGATAGATGACGACACATATATTATCCAAACATCATAGAAGATGCATATGAACTCCATTTTCGATGAACTCGATCTTGTCATGAAGATTACCATAAGCTATAAAACTCACAAAGATAAACACCAAACAAGAACAAAGAAAGATGACACAAGGATGTAAAAGGTTTGAGATCTCAATGAACTTACGATCAAGCTACTCACTTGAGACCCCCTTGATAGTACTGCAATTGATTCTATAACCCAGTCTACCAACTACCACCATGAGACCGGTGAAATAGAAAACCTATCAAGGGCAAAACCTTTGCCTTGCGTATAGTCCACTAGAGCTAGATGATGATGATCTTTTCCTACTCAAGATGGACCACCTTTCTTGATTGCACGACTCAATGAAGACTAGTAAATTTTTCCCCCATACTCCACTATGGGTGAGCCACTCTTCGTCACATCTTCATAAGTCCATTGTCACCACAATGGATGACATGCTTAAAGCATGTTTTCTTCATGATGCTCCACTTGAACTTGCAAGCCGCAAACTTGATGACGATAACCACTTGATGTCATCCTCCATGCGTTGTCTGAGATATTACTCTTGATTCAATCCCATGGACACATAACCAACCCCACACAGATCTCTCACGAAGACCATGGGTTAGTACACAAAGCGTAATGGACAATGCTTACCATACCATGGGATCACTTGATTCCTCTCGGTACATCATGTATGATTTATGTGTTGATTAACTTGATTCACTATTTGACTTAGGTTTGATCAGCCCGGGACTTATCTTCTCTCTATAAATATGATGTCTTGAAGGTAAACATGAATGTTCACACAATCTTCTTCTTCAAGACATGCTTGCAATAAGCTCAACTCTCACATGACCAATCTTTGGATAAATCCTTCAATACCACCTTGGTCATCACATAAACTCCTTGAAACCAACAAATGTACTTCAATAAATTCATATGGAAAAATAATTCGAATATAACTCAAGGAAACCATTAGTCGATAGGGATTTCCATAAATTACCAAAACTAAACATGGGGAAACAATGTTCCAACACAAGATATAGTGTATGTTGTCATGAATTATCAAAACCTCCAAGGGAGCATATGTGCTTTCAATCTCCCCCTTTTTGGTAATTGATGACAACATGCAATCAAAGCTTCAAATTGAAGTACGCATAAGTACATGATAGCTTTGAGAAACATATGACTAAGGCAAGCTCCCCTTAAATGTGTGCAATTCCTTAAGGAATGGTTTCTTTTGGAATGCATGAACACACACATAGTAGAGAAGACATGACAAGTCATATGTATCTTCGCTATATGCACCAAATATATGAGAATGAAGTGTTTCCATGTTCAAAACTCACTCTTGGAAACAATATGTGAAACAATTAAGAGATCATACTAAGCATGGGTATGATGCATATGCTTACCTTGAAGTGTTGGAGCATTTTAATAGGAGAAACATACTTGAGAAAACAAGAAGTGTTTCTTTCATACAAATCCAAAAGAACTTCAAGTTTGCCAAGATTTGGATGACATGTTGAAGATAGTATTCTCTTAAGATTAACATGTCCCCAAGAACATTTGTAGAACTTTCTCCCCTGAATATGAGTTTCCTTTTTCCTCTCCCCCTAAATCTTTAGCATGTAGATATTGGGAGTAGGTAGGATGAAATACAAGATCAACAAGTTCACGTCACTGATACGTCCATTTTGCATCATGTTTTCATGTTGATATTTATCGCTTCTTTCGCTGTTATTTCACTTCACGGTACAATTCTTATGCCTTTTCTCTCTTATTTTGCAAGGTTTACATGAAGAGGGAGAATGCCGGCAACTGGAATTCTGGCCTGAAAGTGGAGCAAAGTTGAGATACCTATTCTGCGCAACTCCAATCGCCGTAAAAATCAACGAGGATTTTTTTCCCAATTTATCAAAAATACTGGGCCGAAGAAGTGCCAGAGGGGGGCTTGCAGGTGGCCACAAGCCTGCACGGTGCGGCCACCCCCCAGGCCGCGCCATGAGGGCTTGTGGGCAGCCTGCAGGCCCACTTGCACCTTCTTTTTCTATATGAAGGGTTTCGTCCAGGAAAAAGAAAGGAGGACATTTTTCGTGAACCAATCTAGAGCTCCGGCAGGACGATCCTGCCGGGGAAACTTCCCTCCCGGAGGGGGAAATCGTCGCCATCGTCATCACCAACACTCCTCTCATCGGAGGGGACTCGTCACCATCAACATCTTCATCAGCACCATCTCATCTCCAAACCCTAGTTCATCACTTGTAACCAATCTCCGTCTCGTGACTCCGATTGGTACTTGTAAGGTTGCTAGTAGCGTTTATTACTCTTTGTAGTTGATGCTAGTTGGATTACTTGGTGGAAGAGTTTATGTTCAGATCCTTGATGCTACTCATTACCTCTCTGGTCATGAATATTATTATGCTTTGTGAGTATTTACTTTTGTTCCTGAGGACATGGGATAAGTCATGCTAATAGTAGTCATGTGAATTTGGTATTCGTTCGGTAATTTGATATGTTGTATGTTGTTTTTCCTCTAGTGGTGTTACATAACACTTCACCATTATTTGGGCCTAGAGGAAGGCATTGGGAAGTAGTAAGTAGATGATGGGTTGCTAGAGTGACAGAAGCTTAAACCCTAGTTTATGCGTTGCTTTGTAAGGGGCTGATTTGGATCCACTAGTTTAATGCTATGGTTAGATTTTTTCTTAATTCTTCGTTCGTAGTTGCGGATGCTTGCGAGAGGGGTTAATCATAAGTGGGATGCTTGTCCAAGTAAGGGTAGTACCCAAGCTCTGGTCCACCCACATATCAAACTATCAAAGTAACGAACGCATATCATATGAACATGATGAAAACTAGCATGACAGAAATTCCCGTGTGTCCTCGGGAGAGTTTTTCCTCCTATAAGACTTTGTACAAGCTTGTCCCATGCTACAAAAGGGATTGGGACACTTTGCTGCACCGTTGCTACTTTTGTTACTTGTTGCTTGCTACGAATCATCTCACCACACATTCACTTGTCACCGACAATTTCAGTGCCTGCAGATTTTACCTTGCTGAAAACCACTTGTCAGATCCTTTTGCTCCTCGTTGGGTTCGACACTCTTACTTATCGAAAGGACTATGATTGATGCCCTATACTTGTGGGTCATCAAGACTCTTTTCTGGCGCCGTTGCCGGGGAGTGAAGTGCCTTTGGTAAGTGGAACTTGGTAAGGAAACATTCATATAGTGTGCTGAAATTTGTTTTCACTTGTCACTATGGATACTAATCCTTTGAGGGGATTGTTCGGGGTATCTTCACCTCGAACGGAAGCACGAAGAGTTGCTCCTCAACCGGCTGCACCTACTGAAAATATTTGCTTTGAATTTCCTTCGGGTATGCTTGAGAAACTGCTGGCTAATCCTTTTATAGGAGATGGAACATCATATCCAGACTTGCATCTGATCTATGTAGATGAAGTTTGTGGTTTATTTAAGCTTGCAGGTGTGCCCGAGGATGAGGTAAAGAAGAAGGTATTTCCTTTATCTTTGAAGGATAAGGCGTTGACATGGTAGCTATGTGATGATACTCGATCATGGGACTACAATCGGTTGAAATTGGAATTTCATCAAAAGTTTTATCCTATGCATTTAGTACATCATGATCGGAATTATATTTATAATTTTTGGCCTCGTGACAGAGAAAGCATCGCTCAAGCTTGGGGGAGGCTTAAATCAATGTTATATTCATGCCCCAATCATGAGCTCTGGAGAGAAATTATCATTCAGAACTTCTATGCTCGGCTTTCTCATGATGATCGCACCATGCTCGACACTTCTTGTACCAGTTCTTTTATGAAGAGAGATATTGACTTCAAATGGAATTTATTGGAGAGAATTAAACGCAACTCAGAAGATTGGGAGCTTGAAGAAGGTAAGGAGTTAGGTATGAATTTCACGTTTGATTGCGTTAAATCCTTTGTTGAGACAAATACTTTTTGTGACTTCAGCGCTAAGTATGGACTTGACTCTGAGATAGTAGCTTCATTGTGTGAATCCTTTGCTGCTCATATTGATCTCCCCAAAGAGAAGTGGTTTAAATATCATCCTCCTTTAGAAGTCAATGTTGTTAAACCCACTCCAGTTGAAGAGAAAGTCATTGCCTATAATGATCCTGTTGTTCCTAGTGCTTACATTGAGAAACCACCTTTCCCTGTTCGGATAAAGGATCATTCTAAACCTTCAACTATGATACGTAGAGGATATATTAGAACACCTACACCCCCTGAGCAAATTAGATTTGAACCTAGCATTGCTATTATCAAAGATCTTCTGTCTGAAGAAGTTGAGGGACATAATATTCACTTCTGTGAAGATGCTGCTAGAATTGCTAAACCTCACGCTAGAGACAAACATAGGTGTGTTGTTGGCATGCCTGTGGTTTCTGTTAAGATAGGAGATCATTGTTATCATGGTTTATGTGACGTGGGTGCTAGTGTTAGTGCAATACCTCAATCCCTATACGATGAAATCAAAGATGAGATTGCACCTATTGAGATAGAGCCTATTGATGTTACTATTCAGCTTGCCAATAGAGATACTATCTTCCCTGTAGGGATTGTTAGGGATGTTGAAGTCTTATGTGGTAAAACGAAGTACCCTGCTGATTTCCTCGTTCTTGCTACCGCACAAGATAGCTTTTGTCCCATCATATTTGGTAGACCTTTTCTCAAAGCCGTCAATGCTCGTATTGATTGTGAGAAGCAAACTGTCATTGTTGGCTTTGAAGGTGTGTCACATGAGTTTAATTTCTCTAAGTTTGGTAGACAACCTCATGAAAAGGAGTTGCCTAGTAGGGAAGAAACTAGTGTTGGAAATGTGCCCTAGAGGCAATAATAAATTAGTTATTATTATCTTTCTTTGTTCATGATGATCGTTTATTATCCATGCTATAACTATATTGATTGGAAACGCAATACTTGTGTGGATACATAGACAAAACACTTTCCCTAGTAAGCCTCTAGTTGACTAGCTCGTTGATCAAAGATGGTCAAGGTTTCCTGACCATAGGCAAGTGTTGTTACTTGATAATGGGATCACATCATTAGGAGAATCATGTGAAGTATTTATTCACATTAGCATGTTGATCGTGTCATTTTGTTGCTAATGAACGTAGCATGTTGATCGTGCCATTTTGTTGCTACTGTTTTTCCGCGTGTCAAGTATTTATTCCTATGACCATGAGATCATATAACTCACTGGCACCGGAGGAATACCTTGTGCGTATCAAACATCGCAACGTAACTCGGTGACTATAAAGATGCTCTACAGGTATCTCCGAAGGTGTCCGTTGAGTTAGTATGGATCAAGACTGGGATTTGTCACTCCGTATGATGGAGAGGTATCTCGGGGCCCACTCGGTAATACAACATCACACACAAGCCTTGCAAGCAATGTGACTTAGTGCATGTCACGGGATCTTGTATTACGGAACGAGTAAAGAGACTTACCGGTAAACGAGATTGAAATAGGTATGCGGATACCGACGATCGAATCTCGGGCAAGTAACATCCCGAAGGACAAAGGGAATGACATACGGGATTATATGAATCCTTGGCACTAAGATTCAACCGATAAGATCTTCGGAGAATATGTAGGATCCAATATGGGCATCCAGGTCCCGCTATTGGATATTGACCGAGGATTCTCTCGGGTCATGTCTACATAGTTCTCGAACCCGCAGGGTCTGCACACTTAAGGTTCGACGTTGTTTTATGCGTATTTGAGTTATATGGTTGGTTACCGAATGTTGTTCGGAGTCCCGGATGAGATCAAGGACGTCACGAGGGTTTGCAGAATGGTCCGGAAATGAATATTGATATATAGGATGACCTCATTTGATTACCGGAAAGTTTTCGGCATTACCGGGAATGTACCGGGAGTGACGAATGAGTTCCGGATGTTCACCGAGGGGGGAGGGGGCAGCCCACCCGGGGAAGCCCATAGGCCTTAGGGGTGCCGCACTAGCCCTTAGTGGGCTGGTGGGCAAGTCCAAGAAGGCCCCTGCGGAGGAGAGAAAGAAAATCAAAGAGAAAAAAAGGGGGAAGTGGGAAAATAGAGAAGGACTCCACCTTCCAATCCTAGTTGGACTAGGATTGGAGGAGGAATCCTCCTCCTCCCATTTCAGCCGACCCCTTGGGGCTCCTTGAGCCTCAAGGCAAGGTCCCTCCCCTCCCTCCTATATATACTGAGGTATTAGGGCTGATTTGAGACAACTTTGCCACGGCAGCCCGACCACATACCTCCACGGTTTTTCCTCTAGATCGTATTTCCGCGGAGCTCGGGCGGAGCCCTGTTGAGATAGATCACCACCAACCTCCGGAGCGCTGTCATGCTGCCGGAGAACTCATCTACCTCTCCGTCTCTCTTGCTGGATCAAGAAGGCCGAGATCATCGTCGAGCTGTACGTGTGTTGAACACGGAGGTGCCGTCGTTTCGGCACTAGATCGGAATGGATCGTAAGATGGATCGCAAGACGGTTCGTGCAACGGATCGCGAGATGGTTCGTGGGACGGATCGCGGGACGGTTCGCGGGGGGGGGGGGGGGGGGGATCGAGGGACGTGAGGACGTTCCACTACATCAACCGTGTTTCTTAACGCTTCCTACTATGCGATCTGCAAGGGTACGTAGATCGGGAATCCCCCTCGTAGATGGACATCACCATGATAGGTCTTCGTGCGTGTAGGAAATTTTTTGTTTCCCTTGCGACGTTCCTCAACAGTGGCATCATGAGCTAGGTTCATGCGTAGATGGTATCTCAAGTAGAAAACTAAAGTTTTTGTGGGCAGTGATGTGCCATTTGCTGCCCTCCTTAGTCTTTTCTTTATTCCGCGGTATTGTTGGATCGAAGCGGCTCGGACGGACATTACTCGTACGCTTACGAGAGACTGGTTTCATCGCTACGAGCAACCCCGTTGCTCAAAGATGACTGGCGAGTGTCGGTTTCTCCAACTTTAGTTGAATCGGATTTGACCGAGGAGGTCCTTGGAGAGAGGTTAAATAGAAATTCATACATCTCCATTGTGGTGTTTGCGTAAGTAAGATGCGATCCTACTAGATACCCATGGCAACCACGTAAAACATGCAACAACAATTAGAGGACGTCTAACTTGTTTTTGCAGGGTATGCTTGTGATGTGATATGGCCAACGACGTGATGTGATATATTGGATGTATGAGATGATCATGTTGTAATAGTTAATATCGACTTGCACGTCGATGCTACGGCAACCGGCAGGAGCCATAGGGTTGTATTTAAACTAACGTTTGTGTTTGCACATGCGTTTACTATATTTCTAGGACGTAGCTTTAGTAGTAATAGCATAGCATACACGACAACCTCGATGGCAGCACGATGATGGAGATCATGGTGTGGCGCCGGTGACAAGAAGATCATACCGGTGCTTTGGTGATGGAGATCAAGGAGCACTTGATGATGGCCATATCATGTCACTTACGAATTGCAATTGATGTTAATCCTTTATGCACCTTATCTTGCTTAGAACGACGGTAGGATTATGAGGTGATCTCTCACTAAAATTTCAAGCTCAAATTGTGTTCTCCCCGACTGTGCACCGTTGCGACACTTCGTTGTTTCGAGACACCACGTGATGATCGGGTGTGATAGACTCAACGTTCACATACAACGGGTGCAAAAACAGTTGCACACGCGGAACACTCGGGTTAAGCTTGACGAGCCTAGCATGTGCAGACATGGCCTCGGAACACATGAGACCGAAAGATCGAGCATGAATCATATAGTTGGTAGGATTAGCATAGAGATGCTTACCACTAAAACTATTCTCGACTCACGTGATGATCATACTTGAGATAGTGGATTTGGATCATGTACCACTCAAATGACTAGAGAGATGTACTTTTTGAGTGGGAGTTCTTAAGTAATATGATTAATTGAACTAATTGTCATGAACATAGTCTAATGGTCTTTGTGAATTACGATGTAGCTTGCGCTATAGCTCTACTATTTTTTTTATGTTCCTAGAGAAAATTTAGTTGAAAGTTGATAGTAGCAACTTTGCGGACTGAGTCCGTAAAACCGAGGACTGTCCTTATTGCTGCGCAGAAGGCTTATGTCCTTAATGCACCACTCGGTGTGCTGCACCTCGAGCGTCGTCTGTGGATGTTATGAACATCCGACATACACGTTTCTGATGACTACGCGATAGTTCAGTGCAAAATACTTAATGGCTTAGAAGCAAGGCGCCGAAGACGTTTTGAAACATCACGGAACATAAGAGATGTTCTAAAGAGATGAAATTTGATTTCATGCTCGTGCCCTTGTTGAGAGGTATGAGACCTCCGACAAGATTCTTTGTCCACAAAGTAAAGGAGAAAATCTCAATCGTTGAGCGTGTGCTCAAATTTTCTGAGTACGACAATCGCTTGAATCAAGTGGGAGTTAATCTTCGAGATGAGATAGTGATGGTTCTCCAAAGTCACTGCCACCAAGCTGTAAGAGCTTCGTGATGAACTATAACATATCAAGGATAGATACAATGATCCTTGAGCGATTCGCGATGTTTGACACTGCGAAAGTAGAAATCAAGAAGGAGCATCAATAGTTGATGGTTAGTAAAACCACTAAGTTTCAAGAAAGGCAAGGGCTAGAAGGGATACTTCGTGAAACAGCAAAACAGTTGCTGCACTAATGAAGAGATCCAAGATTAAACCCAAACCTGAGACTAAGTGCTTCTATTATGAGGGGAACGGTCACTGAGGCGGAGCTACCCTAGATGCTTGGTAGATAAGAAGGCTGGCAAAGTCGACAAAAGTATATTTGATATACATGATGTTGATGTGTACTTTACTAGTACTCCTAGTAGCGCGAGGGTATTGGATACCAGTTCGGTTGGTAAGTGACTAGTAACACGAAATGAAAGCTACGGAATAAACAGAGAATAGCTAAAGGCGAGGTGTCGATACGTGTTGGAAGTGTTTCCAAGGTTGATATGATCAAACGTCGCACGCTCCCTCTATCATCGGGATTGGTGTTAAACCTAAATAATTGTTATTTGGTGCTTGTGTTAAGCATGAACATGATTGGATCATGTTTATTGCAATACGATTATTCATTTAAAGAGAATGATGGTTACTCTATTTGCTTGAATAATCACCTTCAATGGTTTATTGAATCTCGATCGTAGTGTTACACTTGTTCATGATATTGGTGCCAAAAGATACAAGGTAATGATGATAGTACCACTTACTTGTGGCACTGCCGCTCGAGTCATGTTGGTATAAATTGCATGAAGAGGCTCCATGCTGATGGATCTTTATACTCACGTGATGTTGAATCACTTGTGACATGCAAATCATACCACATGAGCAAGGCCTTGTTTTCATTGAGATGAAACAAGATAGTAACTTGTTGGAAGTAATACATTTTGATGTATGCAGTCCAATGGGTGCTGAGGTACGCAGCGGATATCATTATGTTCTTACGTCAATGACGATTTGAGTAGATACAGGAGTATTTACTTAATGAATCACAAGTCTGAAATATTGAAAAAGTTCAATTCTGTTTCAGAGTGAAGTTCGTCGTAACAAGAGGATAAACTGTCTACGATATGATCATAGAGATGAATATCTGAGTTGCGAGTTTTGGTACACAGTTAAGACAATGTGGAAGATGTTTCGCAATTCATGCCACCAAGAACACCATGGTGTGATGGTGTCATAGCCGCGACCTATTTGATATGGTGCATACTATGATGTCTCTTATCGAAATACCACTATCATTTATGGGTTATGCATTAGAGACAACCGCATTCACTTTAAATAGGGCACCGCGTAATTCCGTTGAGATGACACAGTATAGACTGAGGTTTAGAGAAATCTAAGCTGTCGTTTCTTGAAAGTTTGGGGCTGCGATGCTTATGTGAAAAGGTTTCAGTCTGATAAGCTCGAACCCGAAGCGGATAAATGCATCTTCATAGGATATCCAAAACAGTTGGATACATCTCCTATCTCAGATTTGGAAGCAAAGTGTTTGTTTCTAGAAATGGATCCTTTCTCGAGGAAAGGTTTCTCTCGAAAGAATTGAGTGGGAGAGTGGTGGAACTTGATGAGGTTATTGAACCGTCACTTCAACCAGTGTGTAGCAAGGCGTAGGAAGTTGTTCCTGTGGCGTCTACACCAATTGAAGTGGAAGCTCATGATAGTGATCATTAGAGCTTCAGATCAAGCTACTACAAACCTCGTAGGTCGACAAAGGTCACGTACTACTACAGAGTGGTACGGTAACCCTGTCTTGGAGGTCATGTTGTTGAGCAACAATGAACCTATGAGTTATGGAGAAGCGATGGAGGGCCCGGATTCCGACAAATGGCTGGAGGCCATGAAATCCGAGAGAGGATCCATGTATAAAACAAAGTGTAGACTTTGGAAGAACTACTTGATGGTAGTAAGACTATTAAGTAAAGATGGATCATTAGAACAAAGACAGAGGATGATGGTGATAAGTCACTATTAAGAAAAGCTCGACTTGTCGCAAAGATGTTTTGGACAAGATCAAAGAGTTGACAATGATGTGACTTTCTCACTCGTAGAGATGCTAAAAGTATGTTGGAATTATATTAGTATTTGCTGCATTATTTGTGAAATATTGCACATAGGAACACAAAACATTGTTTCCTCGATGGTTTCCTTGAGGAAAGATTGTATGTGATACAATTAGAATGTTTTGTCGATCCTAAGGATACTAACAAGTATGCAAGCTCCAACGATCCTTTTACGGACTGGTGCAAGCATCTCGGAGTTGGAATATACGCTTTGATGAGAAGATCAAAGCTTTTGGGTTTGTACCAGGTTTATGAGAAACTTGTATTTCCAAAGAAGTGAGTGGGAGCACTATAGAATTTCTGATAAGTATATGTGGTTGACATATTGTGGATCAGAAGTAATGTAGAATTTCTGTAAAGCATAAAAGGTTGTTTGAAAGGAGTTTTTCAAGGGAATACCTGGAATGCTCTACTTGAACGTTGAGCATCAATATCTATGGAGATAGATCGAAACGTTTAATAGAAGTTTCAACAAGATGCATGCCTTGACAAGTTTTTGAAGGAGTTCAAAATAGATCAGCAAAGAAGGAGTTCTTGGTTGTGTTGTAAGGTGTGAATATGAGTAAGACTCAAAACCCGACCCTGGCAGAATAAAGAGAATAGACGAAGGTCGTCTTCTATGCCTTGGCCGTAGAATCTGAAGTATGCCATATTGAGTACCACACCTGATGTGTGCCTTGCTACAAGTCTGTTAAGAGGTACACAGAGTGATCCAGGATTGAATCACTGAACAACGGTCAAAGTTATCCTTAGTAACTAATGGACTAAGGAATTTTTCTCGATTATGGAGGTGGTTAAAGAGTTCGTCGTAAAGGGTTACATCGATGCAAGCTTTCACACTAATCCGAATAACTATGAGTAGTGAAACGGATTCGTATAGTAGAGTAGATATTTGGAGTATTTCCGAATAGCACATAGTAGCAGCATCTATAATGTGACATAAATATTTGTAAAGAACACACGGATCTGAAAGTTTCAGAACCGTTGACTAAAACCTCTCTCGCGAGAAAGACGTGATCAGACCCGAGAACTATATGGGTGTTGGATTCGTTGAAATCATACGGTGAATTGAACTAGATTATTGACTCTAGTGCAAGTGGGAGACCCTTGGAAATATGCCCTAGAGGCAATAATAAATTAGTTATTATTATATTTATTTGTTCATGATGATCGTTTATTATGCATGCTGTAATTGTATTGATTGGAAACACAATACTTGTGTGGATACATAGACAAAACACTGTCCCTAGTAAGCCTCTAGTTGACTAGCTCGTTGATCAAAGATGGTCAAGGTTTCCTGACCATAGGCAAGTGTTGTTACTTGATAACGGGATCATATCATTAGGAGAATCATGTGATGGACTAGACCCAAACTAATGAACGTAGCATGTTGATCGTGTCATTTTGTTGCTACTGTTTTTCTGCGTGTCAAGTATTAATTCCTATGACCACGAGATCATATAACTCACTGGCACCGGAGGAATACCTTGTGTGTGTCAAATGTCGCAACGTAACTCGGTGACTATAAAGATGCTCTACAGGTATCTCCGAAGGTGTCCGTTGAGTTAGTATGGATCAAGACTGGGATTTCTCACTCCGTGTGACGAAGAGGTATCTCGGGGCCCACTCGGTAATACAACATCACACACAAGCCTTGCAAGCAATGTGACTTAGTGTATGTCACGGGATCTTGTATTACGGAACGAGTAAAGAGACTTGCCGGTAAATGAGATTGAAATAAGTATGCGGATACAGACGATCGAATCTCGACAAGTAACATACAGAAGGACAAAGGGAATGACATACGAGATTATATCAATCCTTGGCACTGAGGTTCAACCGATTGGATCTTCGAAGAATATGTAGGATCCAATATGGGCATCCAGGTCCCGCTATTGGATATTGACCGAGGAGTCTCTCGGGTCATGTCTACATAGTTCTCGAACCCGCAGGGTCTGCACACTTAAGGTTCGATGCTGTTTTATGCGTATTTGAGTTATATGGTTGGTTACCAAATGTTGTTCGGAGTCCCGGATGAGATCAAGAACGTCACGAGGGTTTCCAGAATGGTCCGGAAACAAAGATTGATATATAGGATGACCTCATTTGATTACCGGAAAGTTTTCGGCATTACCGGGAATGTACTGGGAGTGACGAATGGGTTCCGGATGTTCACCGGGGGGGGGGGGGGGGGTGGGGCAGCCCACCAGGGGAAGCCCATAGGCCTTAGGGGTGCCGCACCAGCCCTTAGTGGGCTGGCGGGCAAGCCCAAGAAGGCCCCTGCGCAGGAGAGAAAGAAAATCATAGAGGAAAAAGGGGGAAGTGGGAAAATAGAGAAGGACTCCACCTTCCAATCCTAGTTGGACTAGGATTGGAGGAGGAATCCTCCTCCCCCCACTTCGGCCGACCCCTTGGGGCTCCTTGAGCCTCAAGGCAAGGTCCCTCCCCTCCCTCCTATATATACTGAGGTATTAGGGCTGATTTGAGACAACTTTGCCACGACAGCTCGACTACACAACTCCACGGTTTTTCCTCTAGATCGTATTTCTGCGGAGCTCGGGTGGAGCCCTGTTGAGATAGATCACCACCAACCTCCGGAGCACCGTCACGCTGCCGGAGAACTCATCTACCTCTCCGTCTCTCTTGCTGGATCAAGAAGGCCGAGATCATCGTCGAGCTGTACGTGTGCTGAATGCGGAGGTGCCGGCTATTCGGCACTAGATCGGAACGGATCGTGAGATGGATCGCTAGACGGTTCGTGCAACGGATCGCGAGATGGTTCGTGGGACGGATCGCAGGACGGATCGTGGGACGGATCGTGGGACGGTTCGCGGGGCGGACCGAGGGACGTGAGGACGTTCCACTACATCAACCGCGTTTCTTAACGCTTCCTGCTGTGCGATCTGCAAGGGTACGTAGATTGGAAATCCCCCTCGTAGATGGACATCACCATGATAGGTCTTCGTGTGCGTAGGAATTTTTTTTCCCTTGCGACGTTCCTCAACAACTATTGCCTTAGCTTCTATTGCCGTGCCTGCTACTGATCCCTTAGAGCAATACTTGCTTGAGCATGAAAATGATATGCATATGGATGAAAGGGATGAGATAGATAGAGTTGTCTTAGAACAATATCCTATCCTTAAGAATAACTTGCCTGTTGAACTGCTTGGGGATCCACCCCCACGAAAGGGTGATCCTGTGTTCGAGCTTAAACAGTTGCCTGATACTCTTAAATATGCCTATCTTGATGAAAAGGAGATATATCCTGTCATAATTAGTGCTAGCCTCTTAGAGCCTCAAGAAAAGAAGTTACTAAAAACTCTGGGGAAGCACCGTGCTGCTATTGGATATACTCTTGATGATCTTAAGGGCATTAGTCCCACTCTATGCCAACACAAGATCAAAACTGATCCTGATTTCAAACCAGTTGCTGATCATCAAAGGAGATTGAATCCTAAGATGAAAGAAGTAGTAAGAAAAGAAATACTAGCTCCTGGAAGCGGGTATTATCTATCCTGTTGCTCATAGCGATTGGGTGAGTCCGGTGCATTGCGTCCCTAAGAAGGGAGGCATTACCGTTGTCCCTAATGATAAGGATGAATTGATCCCACAGAGGATTATTACTGGCTATAGGATGGTGATCAATTTCAGGAAACTGAATAAAGTCACTAGGAAAGATCATTACCCTCTGCCTTTTATCGACCAAATGCTAGAAAGACTGTCTAAACACACACACTTCTGCTTTCTAGATGGTTATTCTGGTTTCTCCCAAATACCAGTTGCACAATCTGATCAGGAGAAAACCACTTTCACCTTACCTTTCGGTACCTTTGCTTATAGACGTATGCCTTTTGGCTTATGTAATGCACCTACCACCTTTCAAAGATGTATGATGGCTATATTCTCTGACTTTTGTGAAAATATTGTTGAGGTTTTCATGGATGACTTCTCCGTTTACGGGTCTTCCTTTGATGATTGCCTCAGCAACCTTGATCGAGTCTTACAGAGATGTAAAGACACCAATCTTGTCTTGAATTGGGAGAAGTGCCACTTTATGGTTAATGAAGGCATCGTCTTAGGACATAAAATTTCTGAAAGAGGTATTGAAATCGATAAGGCTAAGGTTGATGCAATCGAGAAAATGCAATACCCCGCAGATATCAAAGGTATAAGAAGTTTCCTTGGTCATGCTGGTTTCTATAGAAGGTTCATTAAGGATTTCTCTAAGATTTCTAGGCCTCTTACCAATCTCTTGCAAAAGGATATTCCTTTTGTTTTTGACGATGATTGTGAGGAAGCCTTCGAAATACTTAAGATGGCTTTGATAACTGCACCTATTGTTCAACCACCTGATTGGAACTTGCCTTTTCATGTGTGAGGCTGGTGATTATGCTGTTGGTGTTGTTCTAGGGCAAAGAGTCGATAAGAAGTTGAATGTTATTCACTACGCTAGTAAAACTCTAGACAGTGCCCAGAGAAACTATGCTACTACGGAGAAGGAGTTTTTAGCAGTCGTGTTTGCATGTGAAAAGTTGAGGTCTTACATAGTTGATTCCAAAGTCATTATTCACACTGATCACGCTGCTATTAAGTACCTCATGGAGAAGAAGGACGCTAAACCTAGACTTATCAGATGGGTTCTCTTGCTACAAGAATTTGATTTGCACGTTGTCGACAGAAAGGGTGCTGATAACCCAGTAGCAGATAACTTGTCTTCATGACCAACAACCTATTGATGATAGCTTTCCCGATGAGCAATTGAATGTCATCAATGCTTCACGTAGTGCACCGTGGTATGCTGATTATGCGAACTATATCGTTGCCAAATACATACCACCTAGTTTCACATACTAGCAAAAGAAGACATTCTTCTTTGACTTGAGACATTACTTTTGGGATGATCCTCACCTTTATAAGGAAGGAGTAGATGGTGTTATTAGACGTTGTGTACCTGAACATGAACAGGGACAGATCCTACACAAGTGTCATTCCGAGGCCTACGGAGGACACCATGCGGGAGATAGAACTGCACACAAGGTATTGCAATCAGGTTTCTATTGGCCCACTCTCTTCAAGGATGCCCGTAAGTTTGTCTTGTCTTGTGACGAATGTCAAAGAATAGGTAATATTAGCAAACGTCAGGAAATGCCTATGAACTATTCACTTGTCATTGAACCATTTGATGTCTGGGGCTTTGATTATATGGGACCTTTTCTAAAATCTAATGGGTATACTCACATCTTAGTTGTTGTTGATTACGTCACTAAGTGGGTAGAAGTTATCCCCACTAGTAGTGCTGATCACAACACCTCTATCAAGATGCTGAAAGAAGTTATCTTCCCTAGATTTGGAGTCCCTAGATATCTAATGACCGACGGTGGTTCACACTTCATTCGTGGTGCTTTCCGTAAAACGCTCGCTAAGTACGATGTCAACCATAGAATTGCGTCTCCCTATCACCCTCAGTCCAGTGGTCAAGTAGAGCTAAGTAATAGAGAGATTAAACTAATTCTGCAAAAGACTCTCAACAGGTCTAGAAAGAATTGGTCTAAGAAGCTCGATGATGCACTGTGGGCTTATAGAACTGCCTATAAGAATCCCATGGGCATGTCTCCGTACAAAAAGGTGTACGGTAAAGCATGTCATTTACCTCTTGAGCTAGAGCATAAAGCTTATTGGGCAATCAAAGAGCTCAACTTTGATTTCAAACTTGCCGGCGAGAAGAGGTTATTTGATATTAGCTAGCTTGATGAGTGGAGAACTCAGGCATACGAGAATGCCAAGCTGTTCAAAGAAAAGGTTAAGAGGTGGCATGATAAGAGGATACAAAAGCGTGAGTTCAATGTAGGTGATTATGTCTTGCTATATAACTCTCGTTTAAGATTCTTTGCAGGCAAGCTTCTCTCTAAATGGGAAGGTCCCTATGTTGTTGAGGAAGTATATCGTTCCGGTGCTATCATGATCAACAACACGGAAGGTAATTGTCCGAGAGTGGTAAATGGGCAGAGAATCAAGCATTATATCTCAGGTTCTCCCATAAATGAAGCAATATTATCAATACCATAACTCCGGAAGAATACCTAAGGGATATTTATCAGCCTGTTTCAGACTCCGAAAACAAAGAGGTATGTGATTCAGTAAGAAAACAAAGTCCAAAACTTTTCTAGTAGGAAATTTTCTACGTTTTGGAATATTTGAAAAAATGCAAAAATTGGAAGTAGTCCGAAAAGTGCGCGAGGAGGCGACAAGCCTGCACGGCACGAGCCCACCCCCTGGACGCGCCGTGAGGGCTTGTGGCCACCTCGTGCGCCTCCCGGACTCCGTTTTCGTGCGGGGTACTCCTTCTGGTCTGAAAAAATCATTATATATACTCCCGTTTGGTCTGACCCGTGCATCACGCAGATTTCCTCTGTTTTTTGTTTCGAGCCTGTTTCTGTTGCAGATATAGATCGCTATGACTTCCCCAAAAGCTCCGAAGGACAAGATCTTCGAGAAGGTCATCAATCCCTACCTCACGGGAGTGCTGCAACACCCTCAATCTATTGAGATGCGTGAGGGGATGTTGCACATCCATGATGTTGAGGGGCCTAAGAAGACCGGAAGCGTGAAGACGAGGCTCGAAGCAATGGAGCAACAAGTCTTCAAGTGCCAAGGGATGGTCGAGCGTGGACTCAACGCCAACCACATGATGATCATGGAGTTCACCAACAAGCACATGATTGATGCCAATGACATTGGGAAGCACCTCTCCAGGCTCTATGACAGGATTGATCAACTCCAGGCCCAGATCTATGACCTGCAGAACCAAAACTGTGAGTATGAGTACATATTTAAATCAATACGGTTGGCTGTAGATTTGAGGATTCCGGAGACTCGTTCATCTTTCCATGATGGAGCACCTATGCCTTGGAGGACGGAGGATCAAACCCATGTTGCAACAACTCCACCATCACCACCAAAGGAAGACAACTGAGCATTGGTATGGGCAATCCCCTTGTCTTGTGCCAAGCTTGGGGGAGTTGCTGCGGTATCGTATCACCATCACATCTTTTGCCTTTACCTTTGTTTTAGTTTTCTTTTTCTCTAGTAGTTTAAAAGTATTAGTGTTTTAGTCTTGAGTTTTGCTTTGTGTCACCCCCGTTGTATTGTTGCTCGTGAGCCATATAATAAAGAGTGTCTTAGTTGAAGGGCTTTGCCTCTTGCCTTGATCAAAAGAGTGAGAATAGAACGAAAGCATGAAAGATCATGTAATGATCTTATGGGAAGTGATGGCTTCACATATAAAAAGAATGAGGATTGAAACTTGTTGAAGGTAGGCAAACGTAGACCTTGGTCATTGTTGCAATTAATAGGAAGTGATAAAGAAGGAGAGGTTCACATATAAATATATCATCTCTGACACCATCTATGATTGTGAACACTCACTAAACTATTACATGCCTAGAAGTAGATGTTGGACAAGGAAGACAACATAATGAATTGTGTTTTCTTGGCTCTGAACAATGTTATATGATTAGAGATCCCTTAGCATGTGACGATTGCTTCCACCTCATATTAGCCAAAACTCCCGCACTAAGTAGAAATACTACTTGTGCATCCATAAACCTTCAACCCAGTTTTGCCATGAGTGTCCACCATAGCTACCTATGGATTGAATAAGATCCCTCAAGTAAGTTGTCATCGGTGCAAGCAATAAAATTGCTCTCTAATATGTATGATCTATTATTGTGTGGAAAATAAGCTTTATACGAACCTGTGATGAGGAAGACCTAAAAGCGATAGACTGCATAATAAAGTTCTTTATCACACGAGGCAATATAAAGTGACGTTCCTCCGCACTAAGAGGACACGCATCCAAACCTCAAAAGCGCTTGACAACCTCTGCTTCCCTCTGCGAAGGGCCTATCTTGTACCTTTACTTTTTGCCCTTGAAAGAGTCATGGTGATCTTCACCAATTCCTTATTTCGCCTTTATCTTGGATACCGTCATATGCTTGGGAAAGATCTATATTCATATGTCAACTTGGAGGTAGGCATTCATGAATTATTATTGTTGACATTACCCTTGAGGTAAGCAGTTGGGAGGCAAAACTATAAGCCCCTATCTTTCTTTGTGTCCAGCTGAAACTTTGATCTCATGAGTACCACGCAAGTTGTAGAAATTGTAGAGAACGAAAGAATGATTCAGTATGTGGATTTGCTTTACAAGCTCTTATTTGACTCTTTCTGATGTTGTCATAAATTGCAATTGCTTCAATGACTAAAGGCTATCGGTTGTTACTTCTCGGTAAGGTTCTTGATCCATGCTTTACTTTTTGAAGGAATTATCACTTTAGCATGAGAGATTATATGTTGTTATTGCTGTTCTGATCTTGATCATGATGCATGCATGTTCGTATCTTGTTTTGTTGACACCTCTCTCCCTAAACACGTGGACATATTTAGTGAGCCAGGCTTTCGCTTGAGGAAAAGCGAGGTCTAAGCTTGGGGGAGTTGATACGTCCATTTTGCATCATGTTTTCATGTTGATATTTATCGCTTCTCTGGCTGTTATTTCACTTCACGGTACAATTCTTATGCCTTTTCTCTCTTATTTTGCAAGGTTTACATGAAGAGGGATAATGCCGACAACTAGAATTCTAGCCTGAAAGTGGAGCAAAGTTGAGATACCTATTCTGCGCAACTCCAATCGCCGTAAAAATCAACGAGCATTTTTCCCCGATTTATCAAAAATACTGGGCCAAAGAAGTGCCAAAGGGGGGCGTGCAGGTGGCCACAAGCCTGCACGGCGCGGCCACCCCCCAGGCTGCGCCATGAGGGCTTGTGGGCAGCCTGCAGGCCCACTTGCCCCCCTCTTTTGCTATATGAAGGGTTTCGTCCAGGAAAAAAATCAAGGAGGAGCTTTTTCGTGGTTTCGCCGCCGCCACGAGGCGGAACTTGAGCAGAACCAATCTAGAGCTCCGGCAGGACGATCCTGCCGGGGAAATTTCCCTCCCGGAGGGGGAAATCGTCGCCATCGTCATCACCAACACTCCTCTCATCGGAGGGGACTCGTCACCATCAACATCTTCATCAGCACCATCTCATCTCCAAACCCTAGTTCATCACTTGTAACCAATCTCCGTCTCGCGACTCCGATTGGTACTTGTAAGGTTGCTAGTAGTGTTGATTACTCTTTGTAGTTGATGCTAGTTGGATTACTTGGTGGAAGAGTTTATGTTCAGATCCTTGATGCTACTCATTACCTCTCTGGTCATGAATATGATTATGCTTTGTGAGTAGTTACTTTTGTTCCTGAGGACATGGGATAAGTCATGCTAATAGTAGTCATGTGAATTTGGTATTCGTTCGGTAATTTGATATGTTGTATGTTGTTTTTCCTCTAGTGGTGCTATGTTTACGTCGACTACATAACACTTCACCATTATTTGGGCCTAGAGGAAGGCATTGGGAAGTAGTAAGTATATGATGGGTTGCTAGAGTGACAGAAGCTTAAACCCTAGTTTATGCATTGCTTCGTAAGGGGCTGATTTGGATCCACTAGTTTAATGCTATGGTTAGACTTTGTCTTAATTCTTATTTCGTAGTTGCGGATGCTTGCGAGAGGGGTTAATCATAAGTGGGATGCTTGTCCAAGTAAGGGCAGTACCCAAGCGCTGGTCCACCCACATATCAAACTATCAAAGTAACGAACGCGAATCATATGAACATGATGAAAACTAGCATGACAGAAATTCCCTTGTGTCCTCGGGAGCGTTTTTCGTCCTATAAGACTTTGTCCAGGCTTGTCCCTTGCTAAAAAATGGATTGGGCCACTTTGCTGCACCGTTGCTACTTTTGTTACTTGTTGCTTGCTACGAATCATCTCACCACACAATCACTTGTCACCGACAATTTCAATGCCTGCAGATTTTACCTTGCTGAAAACCACTTGTCAGATCCTTCTGCTCCTCGTTGGGTTCGACACTCTTACTTATCGAAAGGACTACGATAGATCCCCTATACTTGTGGGTCATCAGTCACTTCATATTTTTTCTCTCCTTTTGAAGATATATATTGATATGAAGTGATATATCGCCCTTAAGGATTAGCCTTGAGCTTTGATTATTCTCCCCCTGAAGCTTTGAACTTTTTGATCTTTTATCCCCTTTGGCATCAACTTCCAAGAAGGGTTGGAGGGTAAGGGATCCTTGAGAATAAGGGTCACGGAGAACCTTGTCTGAAGATGTCAATAACTTGGCAAAGAATACAAGTAGCAACAAAAATCGGAGACTCTGAGACAAATGTGATTGCTGGAACCGGAAGGAATGTTAGGGTACACGGTAATATTGGTGACGCCGAAGAGTTCCATGTTAGAGTACCGAGGGGACTCTGAGTAGTTTATCTTCTACATTGGTGACACTGATTGCTCTAAGTCAGAGGGTTCGAGTTGCAAACAGAAACTTGGCAAAGGCATTCTTGGCCAATTTTATCATTGAAAATTTTCATAAAGATTTGCAATGAGTTTTGAAAAGGATTTGCAATGAATTTTCAAAAGGACTTGCAATGAATTTTGAAAAGGATTTGCAATGAATTTTCATCTAGGTGAGGATTGAATGGTGGCAATAGAACTTCCATTAAAGGATCATCCATCCAGTTCCTTATGTAGATGTTGGTCGGCGACTAAGTCACCTATATTAGAGTATATTGGCTTAAGGAGCCAAGCAAGAATGCTTGATCATAGGTCATACTCATCGTTAAGCTCAAAATGGGGTTACCATTTTTTGTTTAAGAATTTTAATGTTTTCATATCACTTAGAATTGCTTTATCTCATGACTTGGAGCAAAACTTCTTCAAGGATATGATTACATACCTTTGAAATATGTAGATAACATAGCATGTAGATGGACTTATTATGGATGCCCAAGTGTTGGAGTTTGGAGCTACCCTTGTTTATTTTGACATAGGTCCTCCTACATGGGTTAGTCATGCAAGGAATAACATGAATATATCCAAATGACAATAGTGAAGTTTTCATCAAATGTTCGGCGAGGATATGGTGTCTTCTTCCTTCATCTGAAAGGTAGGGTTGTTGATACTTGGCCATGACAAGATTGCTTATGATTTGAGTTGATGGAAATCTTGTGGAGTGTAATCCTTCCAAGTACCTACAAAATATTAGATGCAATACAAGAGAGCATAATTTTCCAAGATATGAAATGGTATCATGTCAATCATATAGAGGAATAGTCATGTAAGCTTATGCCCTTAGCATGCATCCAAGTGAGTCTCTAGAACAAGTTAGAAGCATTTATGATGTTCAAATCACTAGTAAGTCACAAAACACTTTCTCATTAAGTGGTTGTGTAAAGATATCTGCCAATTGCTTGTCGGTACGAACATGTTTGATTTTAACATCTCCTTTAGCAACATGATCACGAATAAAATGATGACAAACTTGAATATGCTTAGTTCGGAAATGTTGAACGGGCTTGTGAGGAATCTTAATAGCACTATCATTGTCACAAAACAATGGAACATGTTTCATATGTATTCCATAGTCTTTAAGAGTTTGAGTCATCCATAGTAACTGCGCACAACATGATCCGACGATAATGTATTCCATTTTGGCGGTACATAGAGATACCGAGTTTTGTTTCTTGGATGGCCAATACACAAGAGAGCTCCCAAGAAATTGGCAAGTACCTGAAAGTGCGTTATATCGACTAGAGGGGGGGGTGAATAGGAGATTTTTAGAATTTCATCACTGAGGAAATTCCTTTTGAGGAAATTCCTCACTGATGACTAACTTACAGCGGAAACAGTAAAGGATCAGAAGTGCAAAGTTTCACTATAGCACTTTTACAGTATGAAGAATGTGAAAACAGATTGCACAGTAAGCAGGCACACAGAAAACATATGAGGATTAACTGGCGTGAAGAATTTGGGGTTGAGGAATTTCAGAGAAAGTCTTCAGCAAATTCTTCAAACAGTGACAGTGAAAATAATCAACACATAATCTGAGGAATATAAGGAGTTGAGGAATTAGAACCCGTTTCACAGCGAAGATAGTAGTTGATGACCCAGTTCCAACTGCTGTGACAGTTGTACATCTGGTTTGGAGCGGCTTGGCATTGAAACCAAAAGACACACAGTCCCGGGGCACACAGTCCCTACCGTATTCTCCTTGGGCTAAGAACACACAGTCCTCGCCCAAAACTCGTAGTAAATCTTCAGGGCAGACTTCCAAACCCTCACAAACTTGGTCACCCGACAATCCACAATTGAATGCTGGATTGCTCTAGACCATGAAGCCTAACCGTCTGGAGGATGCACAGTCCTCAAAGGTAAAAGGCTTCAGTCCCACATAGGAACAACGTCTTCAGTGATGCTCAATCACTTGGTTCTAGGTTTGTGGTTTGGTGTTTGGGGTATTTCCTCACTGATGAATTACTCTCGAAGACTCTGAGGAATTGGGTTGCTCTTATGACAAGTTTCAGTTTCTAACGGAGCAGCCAACCCGCTAATGGTTGTGGGGGCGGCTATTTATAGCCTGGGAGCATCCCGACATGATTTGACACTAATGCCTTTAAATAATATGACCGTTGGTGTGGATAAGACCAATGATGTGGCGTGGCTATCGAAACGGTCGGAACCCTCAACTGTGAGAGTCCTCATGTCACTCGTATTCCTCACTTAAGGCTTTTGGTAGGATTAGGCTTGGGTTGAGCATCATGAAGAAATTCATTCCAAAGTGTAACTTCGACCCCCTTTAACAGTACGGTGTTCCTATTACTCAAGTGTGAAGAAAACAAAACAGAAAGAGTAAATCTTCATGCTTCACAGTCTTCAAAATGATTTTCTTCAGGACACACCGAATTCCTCAATTTCAATATCTTCATGAGGAATATCAATTTCATCGCAGATTCTTCGCGATTCAATTCTTCAGCTTCAGACCAATTTCTTCAACCGAGGATATACATTTTTAGGGGTCGATATTCATCAAATATTTCAAACTCCTCAGTGACTTATAGATCCTGTGTACACTCATGAACACATTAGATACTTAACCTATAAGTCTTCAAACCACCAAAATCACTAAGGGGCACTAGATGCACTTACAATGTCCCCCTTTTTGGTGGTTGATGACAATTAGGTTAAGTCTTCAACAGGGATAAAAATATGAAGTGTAAATACTCATTTGAGGAATTTGAAATCAAGATTCAGAGAGACTCCCCTTGAAGATGTGCATATCTTGAGGATTTTGCTTTTCACGGCAAATGCACATTGATGATTTATATCATGGAGATCTCCCCCTAAGTCTTGTAAATCATGCATACATAAGACATATTGTATGAAGAAATTGAAGATGCATGATGACAAATGGTATCTGACGAATTCCAGCATGCGTGCATTAAAAACTTGAGGAATAAGCATGCGAAGAAAAACGTTCAAAAGCGTCAGAGTACCATCGGGCTTAAGTTACAACTCATTACATAAACACTTTAGAAAAGCCAAGAGTTTGTAACTTAAATATAGTTCATAAGCCCCAAAATATCCCTCTTGAAGACTAAATCTCAAGTTTCTCCCCCTTTGTCATCAAGTGACAAAAAGGGACAAACTGAGGACTAACGCCCGTGAAGACTTCGCTCCTTGGCGGTTGATGAAGATGCGTGAGGTTTCTTGGGAGTAGTCTTCTTCCTTGGACCGGTTGCAGTGTCGAGTTGTTCTTCATCAGACTCAGCAATGCGGAATGAAGAAAAGGAACTGTCTTCAAGGTCTGGAACTGGAATTGGCCTGAACTTCTTCTTGGGTGGCCACGACCAGTCAAAGTCTCGCTCAAACTCCAATTATTCAAGTTCTTTCGGAGTCTTCAGATGAACAAGTGTAGCCCAGGTGTGATCAAAAACCTCATGAAGATAGTGATGATTAAGCTTCACAGAATTCTGTGTTTCAGTGAGGGTTTTCACAATGGCACCGAACTGGCGTTTGACCCACTTGTGATTCCGATCCACCTTCTGGTGAAGACTGAGAAGAAGCTCTCTGGTATTCAGCACACGACGAGCAACAGGGCTTGGAGGGTGAGTCTCAATATCATCCCATGAAGAATATGCTTCCGGCTCTCTGAACTGGCCATCAAGGGGCCTACGGCCTTCATGAATAACAGACTTGCCTTTTCCTTCAACTGGCTCGAAAGTCTTCTTGTTGACCCTGATAGGAGGCATATAACCAACATGGTTACTGAAATCAGCATGAAAGTTGATGCCTGTCCTTGTGCTGATGAATCTCATGATCCATGGAGCATATATCTTGTGATCAAAGGGACACATTGCATTGTCGGCCAAAGTCCTCAAGAAGAAATCATGTATGTTGATAGGAATACCATGGATGATGTTGAAGAGGATATTCTTCATGATGCCTACGACATCTTCATCATCATCATGGCCCTTGATCGGCGCAAGAACACTGCAGAGGATTCTGTAAACAGACCTTGGTTCATATTTGAGCTCATGGATGAGGAAGTTTTTTCTCGGTGGTTGCCCTTTAGCCAAAGGCTTCATGAGGACTTCCATCATCCCATTGGGCAGCTCACGCTCACCATAAAGCTTCACGACCTCCTCTGAGGGAATTGATACTGGCAGTTCACGCAGTAGCTCAGTAGCAGGAGCCTTGTAGTGAGTGTTTTGCGTCATCCAGTCAAACACCTAGGTGTTAATATCTGCAGGATCGCCAGATATATGAAGAGTGGCATAAAATTGAAGAATGAGCTCACTGTTCCAATCAGAGATATCTGAGCACATTGGTAGAAGTCCAGCTTCATGAAGGACGTTGAGGATTGGAGCCAGGCATGGTATTGCTTCAAGCTCAACATGAGGAATATGCCTGTGCTGGAAAATCTTGTTTCTTACACACAGCACAGAGGCATAGTAATTTAGTTGTGTCCTCGTCCAAAACTTCAGATGTCTGATTTGAGGTTTGTCATAGGGATTTTCTCCAATGAAGTACATGCGTTCTTCAAAGAAGTTCCCCTTTTGAAACTATGGCCGCTTGGAGAACGGCTGACGCTGCATTGGCTGAAGATTTTGCTGTGGAACTGGAGGGGAGACAACAATTGCAGTCTCGGGTTGAGCACGACGAAAGCATTGTCTTGGTGTGGTGCATTTTCCTCAGCATTGTCCTTAGGGTCAGGAATTTCGTCAGCTTGGGCTTCAGGCTGAGGAGCATGCTCGTGTTGTGCTTCAGGCAGAGGAACGGGATCTGGCTGGGCCTCAGGCCGAGCAATGTCATCAACTGGAGCATCATGTTGAGGGTTTTGCTCCGGAGGAGGAATAGGTTCATCCCGAGCCTCAGTGTGAGGATCTTGCTCAGGAGGAGGAGTTGTGTCAGCCTGATCCTCAGCTTGAGGATTTTGCTCAGGACTCTGAATTTCATCAGCTTGAGGATTTTCACATTGCTCTTCCTCAGCTTGCTTGGTGACAGAGGTAGATTCATCAGCTGGTGCAGCTGATCCTTGTGCAGGTTCGACATGAGGAATGGAGGGTTGAGGACTATCGTCAATGCGAATTTCTTCGTCAGTATGTTCCTCAGATGCAGCATCCTTCATTTCCTCATCTGGCCCTTTCTCCTGGTCTTCAAAGGTGACCATTTCATAAGATGGAGCGATATTGAGGGGCACAGGGTCCAGTGGAGCATTTTCTTCAAGTGCTTTGAGGCGCTTGGCCCCAGTGTTTTCTTCTGCTGAGGAGGCCTTTCTCTTTTTGGCTTCCTTTTCAGCAGCCCTTGTCTTCTTCACGTCTGATGCAGACGGAGTCATCTTCTTTACCTTTGAAGCTTTTGGTGAAGGTGTTTTCTCAACAGATTCATCAGCTGGCCTTGAGGAATCAGCTGGAGTAGAGTCATCGGCTGGCTTTAAAGAGGCAGCTGGAACAGAATTCATCAGCTGCCTTGGAAGCAGCAGCTGGAGGAGATTCAATCTCACCAACTATGGCAGATTCATCAGCTGGCTTGTCTGTGGTGATTTCCTCAATTAGCGGTTCATCCACACGGCTTTCTTGAGGTATTTCCTCAGCTTGAGGAGTTTCATCAGCTGGTTCTTCAATCAGAGGCTGAGGAGTTGGTACGGGAGGGGCAGCTTTCTTGTTGTATTCATTGACAACTTCAGTAGCAAGTTTGATGAAATTGCTTTTGAGACTTTGATGATCAGATAGCTTGGAGTACTTATCTGTCAAAGTCTTCAACTCTGCCTGTGTTGATACAAGATCATCACGCGTCAGATTGAGGAGATTCTGCTTGAGGAATTTCTCCTTCTTGAGCTTAGCCACCTTGGCCTGTTTAGCTTGCTGCTCCTTCCACTTGGCCTCGTTGATGAATGTGGCCACCATGTGGCTGATGCCAGGGGGAAGTTTCAAGTCATCAAGCGGAGTGTTGGGGTCCTCATACCAGATATTTATGTAGTCTAGGAGGACTTTTGGGTCCATGGCCAGAGGAATGGAGCTACCAGACGCTTGAGCTACCCTCTCTTGCTTGCTTCTGATCATCACTTGCAAGGTTTCATCATCAAATTCATCACTACCCTCTGAGGCAGAAGGGACCGTGATGATTTTGCTAGGGTTGGGTTTTGTTCCTCTTCCAGCAGACACCTTAGTCTTCAAAGGAGGTGGTGAAGACTTTGTCTCCGAGCTGGTTGCTGCTGGGAGTGAGGAGCTGGAATTAGCGGGCAGTAGCTTCATGACCGGCTTCTGTTCTGGTTTTGAAACCTGTGGTGGTTCTGAGGATTTTGGCGCTGATGGTTTTGTAGCTGATGCCAGAGCTGATTTCTCTTGAGGCTTTGAAGCCTTTGGTTTTGATGGAACTGACTTTTGTTGAGGAATTGCTGAACCAGAGGTCCCAGCAGCAGAGGAAGTAGCGGCAGTTGAAGCAGCAACAGATGATTCATTGAATTTCGTCACAGCAGCATCTGCCTGCTTCTTAAGCTTAGACAAATGCTTTTCCTTTTCATCAGGATAGTCATCAAGGGTCTTGAGGCTTGAGGGATGTGCTTCTTGATGATCCTCAAGTGGAGCCCATTTGCCAGGAGGCTTCAGAGCGAATTTCTTCGCATATTTGGGAGTGACAAATCTGTATTCCTTCCACTCCTTAGCCCATCGGCATTCTATCTTCTGAAGCCTAATCTTTATCTTGGCCATTGTTTCATTTTCATCAGGAGTGCAGTAGTCCAAGTATATATCCTCAGGGATATCTGCGCGCGGCTGTATTCTGCTCAAGTTTCTTGCCTCCCTTTTGCTTCCTGTCATACTCCATTTTCTTTAGCTGAGGATTTTGCTAATGAGATTGAACTCTTGAGGATTCTGATGAGACTTGAAGATTTTCTTCAAGAAACGCTGCAAATGAGTTAATGTGATGAGAACCGAGAGATTCATCAGCTGACATGTGTGTACCTGTGAATAGAGTATAGTTGCGAGGAATGTGGAGAGGTCATATGCGTTCTCAGATTTGAAAAAAATGAAAAAATTTGACAGTTGAGGAATTTGACCAGTGGTTGAGGAATTTGCCTAAGCATACTGTTCTTGGGTTCCAGAGTTGTAGAGATCCGAAAATTTGCACAATTGAGGAATCTCGTGAAAATCTTAGATGCTTAGTGAAGTTCATCAATAGTGTGGAGACATGAAGTGTTTGAGGAAAAGAAACATATGGATTCTTGAGGAAAAATAGATTTCACATCTTAGATGTAAAATAGTAGATCAAACTTGCTGTAAAAATAGGGTTTTTATTTACCCTAGATAGCGCGCACGAAGAACAGAGAAGGGTAGCAGGGAGAAGCTCTTCCGGCGCGTGTCCAATGCGCCCTAACCCGGCAGCAGAGGACGTCTACGGCGGCGGCGGACGAGGATGGTCCGACTCCGGCGTGGTTTCGGCGACGGAAAAGTCGAGGCAGTGAATCTCTTCTTCGCCGGCGAAGAGACTTCCATCGGTGTTGCTAGGGTTTGGGGCTTTTGCTGTAGCAGGAGAGCGATGGAGCGAAGAAGTGTTTGCCGAGGGGGATAAGGACATATTTATAGCCAGGCAGTTACTGTTGGCGCGAAGAAATCGGACCAAATAGCCCCTGCCTCTACGTCTCCGCATGACACGTGTAGCTCCCGAGCAAAGCGGTGGAGATCGTGGAGATCCGAACGAGGAAAGTGGGGTTCAGTTACTGTGCATTAAAGAAACATTTTTGAAGATTTGAGGATTTTGTTACAAAATCATCAGCTGACAAGGACACAGTGAGGATTTTGAGCAAAGTTTCAAGTAGAACGCATATGAAGAATTGAATAGACTGGATGAGAATAGCATAGAGGGAAAGTAGGGTCCGATCACATTCACTTAGATGAAACATCAACTTGAAGAAATAGCCATAAGTGAATGCTGTTGAGGACTTGAAATCACAGTCTATCTAGGTAAACGAAAGTCATCAAGTGTTTTTGATGATATGACTGACTTGAGGATTTTGTGATAAATCATCACAATGAAGAACAACTGTTTGGAAGATTTTTTTTTGAGGAAATGGAACTTTGAAGAAAATCAACTTGAGGAATTTCATGTTGGGCGGTGGCGTGACCCACCATATAAGAATGTTGATTACAAACGCCGCGTACAATTGTCGTAGGGCCGTGAGAATCAATTTCTTCGTTGATTTCTTCACATTCATAGTGATATTCTTCATCTGTTGAAGAAAATCGATTCATCATGTGTTGCACATCTAAGTCATCAATTTTGCATAAGTGTTAGGATGTGTGCATGTTTTTACAAAACATTTGAAGATTCTAAGATATTTAGCTCACACCGCAACTTGCCAAACCTTTTCTCATCCAAGGGCTTAGTGAAGATATCTGCCAGTTGATCATCAGTCTTCACATGGTCGATGAGGATATTGCCCTTGAGGACATGGTCCCAAAGAAAATGATGACGAATCTGGATGTGCTTAGTCTTCGAGTGTTGTACTGGGTTGTATGCAATCTTGATTGCACTCTCATTGTCGCAGTAGAGAGGCACATTCTTCATGTTGATGCCGTAGTCCTTGAGGGTTTGCTTCATCCACAGCAATTGAGCACAGCATGAACCAGCAGCAATGTACTCAGCTTCGGCAGTGGAGAGTGATACGCAGTTCTGCTTCTTTGAGGACCAGCAAACTAGTGATCTTCTGAGGAAATGGCATGTGCCAGAAGTTGACTTGCGATCCACACGGTCACCAGCATAGTCAGAATCAGAATACCCTACTAGATGAAGATTTGAGCCCTTGGGATACCATAATCCTAGTGTTGGTGTGTGAGCTAAGTATCGAAGAATATGCTTCACAACCTTATGGTGTGATTCCTTCAGTTTTGCTTGAAAACGTGCACACATGCAAACACTAAGCATTATATCTGGCCTAGATGCACGTATATAAAATAAAGAGCCAATCATAGAGAGATATACCTGCTGATCGAATTCTTTACCATTTTCGTCAGTGTCGAGGTGGCCGTTGGTAGGCATTGGAGTCTTGACACCTTTGCATTCATGCATATCAAATTTCCTCAAAACATCCTTGAGGTATTTCTCCTGTGATATGAATATTCCATTGCGTTGTTGACGAATTTGAAGACCTAAGAAGAATTTCAGCTCCCCCATCATAGACATCTGATATTCTTCACTCATCATGTAAGCAAATTCATCACTGTATCGTTTGTTAGTACAACCAAATATAATATCATCAACATATATCTGGCACACAAATAGCTCATTATCATAGGATTTAGTGAAAAGAGTTGGATCGAGTGAACCAGGTTTGAAGCCTTTCTTCATGAGGAATTCGTTCAATGTATCATACCATGCCCGAGGGGCTTGCTTGAAACCATAGAGCGCCTTTTTTAGTCTGAAGACTTTGTCTGGATTCTTTGGATCCTCAAAACCTGGGGGCTGAGCAACATATACTTCTTCCTCAAGCTTACTATTAAGGAATGCACCTTTCACATCCATTTGATATAATATGATGTTATGATGATTAGCATAGGCAAGTAGTATTCGAATAACTTCAAGTCTAGCAACAGGTGCAGAAGTTTCATCGAAATCTATTCCTTCAACCTGGGTGTAGCCTTGGGCTACAAGTCGTGCCTTATTCCTCACCACTTGACCATCCTCATCTTCCTTATTTCGGAAAATCCACTTGGTTCCGATGATATTGTGCTTGCGAGGATCTGGTCGTTTGACGAGCTCCCATACGTCATTCAGCTTGAATTGAAGAAGTTCGTCTTGCATAGCTTGGATCCACTTCGGTTCCAGGAAAGCCTCGGCAACTTTTGAGGGTTCTGTGATAGATACAAAGGAGAAATGCCCACAAAAGTTAACTAAGTGTGAAGCTTTTAAGCGAGTGAGAGGACCTGGCGCGTTGATGTCATTGAGGATTTTGTCAAGTTCTACTTCATTTGCAATCCTCAGATGAGCTGGTTGAGGATTTCGTCTGGGCTGAGGAAGTGGTTCTGGAGCAATTTTCTCAGGAGCACCTTCTTGATTTTCATCAGTGATGGGGATGGTTTCTTCATCAATTTCCTCAGTGGGAACAATGTCTTCAGTAGGCTTGAGCTTTATTGCTTCCTCAGGAGACAACTTATCTGGATCAGAAGGCAATTGCTCTCTTTGCGAGCCATTAGTTTCATCGAACCGCACATCTACAGTCTCAACAACTTTGTTGTGATAGTTGTTGAAGACTCTGTAGGTGTGCGAGTCCTTTCCATAACCGAGCATAAAACCCTCATGTGCCTTAGGTGCAAATTTTGAGCTATGGTGAGGATCTCTAATCCAACATTTTGCACCAAAGACTTTGAAATAACTTACATTGGGTTTCTTATCAGTGAGGAGTTCATATGAGGTTATCTTGAGGAATTTGTGAAGATATACCCTGTTGATGATATGGCATGAAGTGTTGATTGCTTCAGGCCAAAAGCGACGAGGAGTCTGATATTCTTCAAGCATGGTTCTTGTCATCTCAACCAGAGTCCTGTTCTTCCTTTCGACGATACCGTTCTGTTGAGGAGTATAAGGAGCAGATAATTCATGAGTAATACCAAGTTCATCAAGATAATCATCAAGACCAGTGTTTTTGAACTCTGTTCCATTATCACTCCTGATATGTTTGATCTTGATGTCGAAGTTCGTCGAGGCCCTTGAAGAAAATCGTTTGAAGATTTCCTGCACTTCAGTTTTATATAAGATGATATGCACCCATGTATATCTGGAATAATCATCAACTATGACGAAGCCATATAAAGATGCTGCATTTGTTAGTGTGGCATAGTGAGTAGGTCCAAATAGATCCATATGAAGCAGTTCGAAGGGACGAGTAGTGGTCATGATAGTCTTCGAGGAATGCTTGGATCTGGTCATTTTCCCAGATTCACATGCACCGCAGAGATGATCCTTGAGGAATTTCACTGATTCGATGCCAATGACATGCTTCTTCTTCGTGATCATGTGCAAATTCCTCATGCCTGCATGACCTAGTCTTCGGTGCCACAGCCATCCTTCTGAGGTTTTTGCTAGTAAGCAAGTGGCTGGTTGAGGACCTGTAGAGAAATCAACAATGTACAAATCCCCTCTTCTGACACCTTCGAAGACTTTAGATTTGTCAGATTCCATAATCACAACACATCTATATCTACCAAAGATAACAATCATATCAAGATCACAAAGCATCGAGACTGACATGAGGTTAAATCCAAGGGATTCAACAAGCATCACTTTGTCCATATGCCTATCCTTGGAAATAGCCACTTTGCCAAGTCCCAATACCTTGCTTTTATCTTTGTCAGCATATGTGATTTGCTTCAGAGGTGATGGAATGAGTGGCATATTCATCAGCAAGCTTTTATCACCAGTCATGTGATGTGTGCAGCCACTATCAAGAACCCACTCAGTAGTCTTGGGTTTGTCATCCTGCAGATGAATTAGTACAGCTTACCATCTCATATGCTTCAGATTTGAAGAATATGGTATCAATTTCATCAGACAGGAATTTCATCGTAACAGAATTATAAGGACGTGTGAAATATTTCTATTTCATCAATATTAGCTTGCGTCCTATCAAGCATTTCCTTAGGTCTCCAGCAAATTCTTCAGATGATGATTTTCATCTAGAGACCTGACCTGCAGAAGTGATTAGTTCAATTTCTTCACCACCCACATCTGAAGGGGTGGTAAAGCATTCATCATCCTGCGAGCACCATATGAGAAAAGTGGCAGTGAAGCTAATGCACTTCTCTTAACAGTAGGGGGGTTAAAGTACACATATGAATATGCAGAGAACTGGTTTGAGGATTTATGAACATAATGATTTGAAGAGTGACGCTCATATTCATATTCCTTGTAGTTTCCCTGCATGTTAGAAGCATTAGCACGGGTACGAGCATAGTTTTGACCAGTTGAGGATTTTGATCCTCTTGAAGACTTTGGTCCTCCTGAGGAATTTGATCTGGGTTTCAGATTCTTCATTGGTGGTGTCATGAGGACATTCACCTGAAGATTTTCAAACAACTTTTGGGAACCCAGATTTTCCTCAGGGGAGGGCCATTCCTGCAGTTAGTTCCAACATATCGAGCAAATACTTCACCAGCTTGATTTTTGAACAGTTTATAGTTGGAGTCAAATGACTCATCTGAGGAATAGGATAATTCACATGAAAAGCCAGTTAGATTGGATGGATCAAAAGGAGGCCCAGTAGCAGCAACCCATGAGGTTTTGGGATACTGCTCAGGTTTCCAATAAGATCCATCAACATTCAATTTCCTCTCAAAGCTAATTCCTTCTTTCCTCGGGTTCCTTTTCAAGATCTGCTTTTTGAGCACATCACAAAGGGTTTGAAGTCCTTTGAGACTTTTGTATATGCCTGTCACATACAATTCCTTCAGCCCTCCATTTTCATCAGTGACATTTGTGTTTTCCTGAATTGAGGAATTTGACACTACATGAGCAGTTGAAGAATTTGTAGCAATAGAAGTATTTGATGATTCTGGTGAAGAATTAGCAGTTTCACGTTCAATGCATTTAAGACAAGGAGGGATAAATTCAGCTTGATCAGCGCTGATCTGTTGAGCTAGTAATGAATCATTTTCCATACGAAGATGATCATGAGAAATCCTCAACTTCTCTAGATCAAGCTTCCTTTGAAGAAATTCATAGGAAAGTTTCTCATGATCAACGAGGAGTGTATCATAACGATCTTGAAGATTATCAAATCTAGACTAAAGACTTTTCACATCTTCAGTGAGGATTAGGGTAAGATTTATTTCATCATTCAACAGATCATCACTTCTATCTAGTAGTGTCTGAAGCTTTTCCAGGGCAGTTTGTTGTTTAGTGGCAATGATAGCAAGTTTACTGTAACTGGGTTTTTTATAATCATCAGGTTCATAGTCACTTGAATGAGAGGAGGAAGCATCATTCGGTACCTTTGAACCTTTTGCCATGAAGCAATAGGTTGGAGCGAAGTCATCAGCATAGTCATCAGTGTGGATGGTGTTATTATCTTCTTCAAGGTTGAAGTTTGACTTGCTGACGAAAGTGGTTGCAAGTGCAAGACTGGCCTGTCCGGATTCTGAGTCTTCATCAGAACCCTCCTCTTCATCACATTCCTCTGATTCTGCCTCGGAATCCATTTCCTTGCCAATAAGTGCCCGAGCCTTTCTGAAACTACTCTCCTTGAGCGTTGAGGGCTTTGAAGATGAGGATTTTGAAGATTTCTTCTTCTTCTTCGAGACATCAGAACTGTCATCCTTGTATTTCTTCTTCTTTGATTCCTTTCCCCAACTGGGACAATCAGCAATGTAATGACCTGATTTCTTGCATTTGTGGCAGGTTCTTTTCTTGTAGTCCTCATATGAAGATTCTGATTTCCTCATATCTCTTCTTGAAGATTTACCGAACTGGCCACATCGTGTAAACCTCTGGAATTTCCTCACGAGCATTGCAAGCTCCTGTCCAAATTCTTCAGGGTCACCAATGCTATCATTCGAATCTTCTTCTTCAGATGAGGAAATTGCTCAAGCCTTCAGTGCGCGTGGTCTAGAATAGCTTGGTCCATATAGATCTTTCTCTTCTTCTTGTTGGAATTCATGAGTATTTAGTCTTTCGAGTATATCAGCTGGATCAAGCATCTTGTAGTCTGGTCTTTCTTGAATCATCAGGACTAAAGTATCCAATGAAGAATCCAAAGATCTTAGCAGTTTCTTCACAACTTCGTGATCAGTAATGTCTTGAGCTCCCAGTGCTTGTAGTTCATTTGATATGTCAGTGAGGCGATCAAAGGTATCTTGGCAGCTTTCATTGTCAAGCCTCTTGAAGAGATTGAAGAGATTGCGAAGAACATCAACACGAGAATCACGCTGGGTTGATACTCCTTCATTTACTTTGCATAGTCTCTCCCAGATAAGTGTTGCAGAGCCCAAAGCACTCACTCTTCCAAACTGGCTTGGGCTAAGATGGCCACAGATGATATTCTTCGCTTGAGAATCAAGTTGCTTGAATTTCTTCACATCAGCAGCAGAGACACTAGCAGAGATAATGGGGACACCATGTTCCACAATATACCAGAGATCATTGTCAATAGCTTGTAGATGCATCTGCATCTTGGTCTTCCAGAAGGGAAAGTTCTTTCCTTCGTAAGTAGGACATGCTGCAGTAACCTTAATCATGCATGCAGTCGACATAACTAAAACTCCAGCTGGTTAAACCAAAATCACACAGAACAAGGGAGTACCTTCCTCTGATACCAATTGAAAGTGCATTATATCGACTAGAGGGGGGTGAATAGGAGATTTTTAGAATTTCATCACTGAGGAAATTCCTTTTGAGGAAATTCCTCACTCATGACTAACTTACAGCGGAAACAGTAAAGGATCAGAAGTGCAAAGTTTCACTACAACAGTTTTACAGTACGAGGAATGTGAAAACAGATTGCACAGTAAGCAGGCACGCAGAAAACAGATGAGGATTAACTTGCGTAAAGAATTTGGGGTTGAGGAATTTCAGAGAAAGTCTTCAGCAAATTCTTCAAACAGTGACAATGAAAAGCATCAACACATAATCTAAGGAATATAAGGAGTTGAGGAATTAGAACCCGTTTCACAGCGAAGACAGTAGTTGATGACCCAGTTCCAACTGCTGTGACAGTTGTACATATGGTTGGGAGCGGCTTGGTATTGAAACCAAAAGACACACTGTCCCAGGACACACAATCCCTACCGTATTCTCCTTGGGCTAAGAACACACAGTCCTCGCCCAACACTCGTGGTAAGTCTTCAGGGCAGACTTCCAAACCCTCACAAACTTGGTCACTCGGCAAACCACAATTGACTGCTGTATTGCTCTAGACTCTGACGTCTAACCGTCTAGGGGATGCACAGTTCTCAAAGGTAAAAGGCTTCAGTCCCACACAGGAACAACATCTTCAGTGATGCTCAATCACTTGGTTCTAGGTTTGTGGTTTGGTTTTTGGGGTATTTCCTCACTGATGAATTACTCTCGAAGACTCTGAGGAATTGGGTTGCTCTTGTGACAAGTGTCAGTTTCTAACGGAGCAGCCAACCCGCTAATGGTTGTGGGGGGCGGCTATTTATATCCTGGGAGCATCCTGACATGGTTTGACACTAATGCCCTTAAATAATATGACCGTTGGTGTGGATAAGACCAATGATGCGGCGTGGCTATCGAAACAGTCGGAACCCTCAACTGTGAGAGTCCTGATGTCACTCGTATTCCTCACTTGAGGCTTTTGGTAGGATTAGGCTTGGGTTGAGCATCATGAGGAAATTCATTCCAAAGTGTAACTTCGACCCCCTTTAATAGTACGATGTTCCTATTACTCAAGTGTGAAGAAAACAAAACAGAAAGAGTAAATCTTCATGCTTCAAAGTCTTCAGAATGATTTTCGTCAGGACACACCGAATTCCTCAATTTCAATATCTTCATGAGGAATATCAATTTCATCGCAGATTCTTCGCGATTCAATTCTTCAGCTTCAGACCAATTTCTTCAACCGAAGATATACATTTTTAGGGGTCGATATTCATCAAATATTTCAAACTCCTCAGTGACTTGTAGATCCTGTGTACACTCATGAACACATTAGATACTTGACCTATAAGTCTTCAAACCACCAAAATCACTAAGGGGCACTAGATGCACTTACAGTACCCGAGGTGGATTTTTTATCAACCTTATCTCTGGCATAATCCGAGTTGGAATAGCCCATAAGATTAAAAGAAGATCCCTTGGGATACCAAATGCCAAAGTTTGGTGTATGTATCAAGTATCTCACATTTCTTTTCACATCCTTAAGATGACACTATTTTGGTGCCGCCATATATTGGGCACACTTGCACACACTTAGCATGATATCGGTATGGGAGGCACATAGATATAACAATAAACCAATTATTGGTCGATAAACTTTTGATCAACCGGTTTGTCGTCCTCAGTGAGGTCAACATGTCCACTTCTAGGCATGGGAGTTTTCATACCTTTTCACTCTTGCATGTTGAACTTCTTGAAAAAGTCCTTGGTGTACTTAGTTTAAGAGATAAATGCACCATCTCTCATTTGCTTGATTTAGAAACGAAGGAAAAATTTCAGGTTACACACCATAGACATCTCATACTTCTTGGACATCAACCTTCCAAATTTCTCAATAAATTTGGGTTAGTAGATACAAATATAATATCATCCACGTAAATTTGGCACAGAAATAGTTCACCATTAAATCTTTTAGTGAACAATGTTGCATAAATCTTACCAATTTCAAAACCCTTTTCTAAGACAAACTTCGTTAGGCATTTGTACCAAGCTCGAGGGGCTTGTTTAAGACAATAGAGAGCTTTGCGAAGTTTATAGACACGATTAGGTTTCTTAGGGTTCACAAAGCTGGGAGGTTGTTTAACATAGACTTCCTCTGCAATTTCACCATTAAGAAAATCACTTTTGATATCCATTTGGTAAAGGGTAATATCATGGTGATTGGCATAAGCAAGAAGTATGCGAATGACCTCAAGTGTAGCAACGGGGGCGTAAGTGTCACGATAGTCTATACCTTCGACTAGAGTGTAACTTTGAGCCACAAGGTGAGCCTTGTTGCATACTACTTGACCATCCTCATCTTGTTTGTTGCTAAACACCCATTTTGTTTTGATTATGTTGTGCTCATCCTTGGGTTTCTTCACTAGAGTCCAAACTTCATTCCCCTGGAAGTTGAGTAGCTCCTCGTGCATGGCATTCACCCAATTCGGGTATTCAAGAGCTTCTTCCACCTTCATAGGATCACTGCTTGAGATAAATGAGTAATGCTCACAAAAGTTAGCTAAACAAGTTTTAGAGCGAGTGCTTATCCCATTTCTTATGCCGCCAAGAATTTGCTCTACAAGATGATTCTTGTCCACTCTTGCTCGAACTCGAGGTAGCTTTTGCTTGTTGGACAGAGGAGCTTCCTCATCATCATCTTCTTCTTCATGGTTTTTGAAGGTGTCGCTTCCTTGTGGAGGTGGTGTAGGAGGTTGACGTGGATCATCTTGTTGTACTTCTTCTTCCTCTTCATCTTGGTGTGTACCGCTTGTGGATGCCTCCATGTTATTGTGTGGTTCGCCTTGACACGAGGTAGGAGCTTCCACTTGTGTCGATGAAGTACTTTCCTTGACCTTCACGGGATGAAACTTTCCAATGGACAAGTCTTGGATGGATTCCGAAGGTTCCTTGTCTCCTACATAATTTCGCAATTATTTGATTTGCGAACCATTAGTCTCATCAAAATTCACATCTATCGTCTCTTCAACTTTTCGAGTGAAGTTGTTGTAGACACACTAAGTGTGAGAGTTTGATCCGTAACCAAATAGGTGTAACATCCCAATTTTCAATTTGAATGTTTATAAATAGATCATTCATATGCATCCATGATTTATGCATTTTTGCCTCCATTTGTTTTATTTGAATTTTGATCCAAGGGACTTTGAGCAACTCAAGGATCAAAAGAGAGAGTTGGAAGTTTCCCTAAGATCCATTTTTGAAATTTAAAAATTCAGAATTTGGATCCAATTTGGTTTCACCAAAATTCACTTCCATTATTTCAAAAGAAAATAAAGAGTGAGGATAAAATGACTTCTTCAAAAACAAAAGAGAAATATTTGAAATTGAATTTAAAATCAAAATATATTTATTGGGTTTTAATTGCAAATTATTTTGATGTAGATCTTATTAAAATAGCAAAAATGTTTATTTTTAAATTTTGCATTGCTAGGCCGGATAAAAGTCCACAAGGTCATACATACGACCATATACATATTATCCACTTGATTTTTTTAATTGAATATATATCCGTTAATGGTTTTTTTTGGCTTCGTATATCTGCTAATGGTTGCACATCCCATTGCTGCATGCATAACAGAATTGATCGTGTGTGCATGGTTGTTAGATTTTTTAACGAGTAACCGAACATGCATGTGCATCCTTTTCTTCCTTGTATGGGCAACACGAGCAATATCTTGTTAAAAAATTGGTATTTCAAGAGTACAATTAATGATGATATAGTATCTGCCGCCTTTTCTTCCTTTTCAATTGAGAGGATGAAGTATATACTACAAGCATGCATATGTATATACCAAGTATTTGCTAAACTACATTTTTTCTCTCTCTTTTTGGTATTAGTATCATAGTATGCGCTTATTCTCCATTACAGTAATGAAGTATATACCACCTAATTTCCATAGTATAAATTGTAAGGGGCATAGTAGTATATAGCTCTTACTATTTTTTATCTCGACAGTATATACTTCGTGAGCATAGTATTATACCATCAAAAAGAGTTTACTATTTTTTTGAAGAAGTATATACTACATTCTAATGGATTATGTGCTACTTAGTTTTGGAAGGAGTATATACTGTTTTTTTCTCTGGATGTAGTACAGTATATACCCCCTTTCATGAATAACAATCACGTACTGCCCAATGTTATTTCACAAAATGGGAAGAATTTATGTGATACATGATAATAAAAAAGAGAGTATACTAGTACAGTAAAGAAGTACACATGCACACACATTATCATTTGAACGTGGAAGAATTCAAATCTCAACCATGCAATAAAAAAAACTTAAATCTAAAGAGAAAAAGATCTCAAAGAAAAGAGATCAACACACAAGGTGGGATTATGTATCATGTATATCTCGTACACTCGCCGTAATTAATCTCATCTTAAAGGAGTATGTCTCAAGGATTCATGGCCACCTGCCACCATCATGGATGCCACCAAGACCGCCGTAACATGGTAGTTGCAGCCATGGCACGCCTCGATGCTGGTGGGTGCCCGCTTGTGGAACCGTCTGCCGATGGATGCTCGTGCCGCCGTAGCATATATGTGCTGGTATATTTTGAATTGAAGCTTCGGTGGGTCGTTGATGGGAGGATTAGAAGAGCGCGTCATCATGTCCGTCTGTGACCAGCTACCGATCTCCATCCCGCGTCGTGTCACCCAGATCACCGTGCTTCGTCGCCGCCGGTAGGGGAAGAAGAGATGGATTATTTTTTTCTGTTGAGAAAGAAAGGGAGATGGATATGACGTACCAATGTGCTAATGAAAAGAGACGTCCGAACAGAATAACTAACCTGAAAATCTGGAAACAAACTACCTATTTTCTTATTTTGCATGCATTATCTTGTCACTGAAAATAAACACAAAACAAATTAACCGAGGACACCTGGGTAGGAGTACATACTCCTTAGGAGTACTAACCCATTTTCCTAGTACATACTCCTAGGAGTATTAACTCTATTCATCATTCAGGATGCAGAATAGTTTATTCTTCATTCGAGATAATTGTACGAACAATTTACAAATAAAATACATCTGGAATACAAATAATTACATTTATACTGAATCACTACGTAAAATTTAACAAAAACAACAAAAATATAGATCACAAGACCCTATAGATTCATCACCCAAGGTCACGCTATTCGTCACCCTGGGTGAAGAATAGTTAATCTTCACCTCCCTTATTTTAACATCAATGCATCATAATTTTACTTTTTGTATTTTTTTTCTTATTTTCTAAGTAAAGAAGACTCTAAAAATATATAGTAAATATAAAAATATTTTATGTCGCGTAAAATTACGAACATATAAAATTAGTGAAAAAATACAATAAACAACCAGCGGCCCAGCGGCACGAGCGCTGCACCCAAACGCACGCGCACCAGGCCTAGCCTAGCGCTAGAGGCGGTAGCGAGCACACGGAGAGGGCGAGCGCTCCAGCGGGGGAGGTCCTATACACCGTCTTCATCGCCGGTTAGGCAAACAAGCGCGTGCAACGTCCTTCTCATGGGCCGGCCCATGTAGAATGTGTTGGTCCTTAAAAATTGATTTTTTATAATTTAAAAAAAAATCATATTTGTGAAAAAAAGTTCATTAATTATGAAAAAGGTTCACTAAATTTTTAAATATGTTTATGTATTTTCAAAAAGTTCACATAATTCAAAAAAAAATTTGATTTTCAAAAAAAGTTCATCAATTTTTAAAAACAGTTCATTGATTTTGCAAAAGTTCACGAATTTTAAATTATGTTCACAGATTTTTTTAAAAATCATCAATTTTCAAAAAAGTTCACCGATTTTCAAAAAAGTTCATCGATTTAGAAAAAAGTTCACGGACTATATGTTCACAGATTTTTTTAAAAATCATCAATTTTCAAAAAAGTTCACCGATTTTCAAAAAAGTTCATCGATTTAGAAAAAAGTTCACGGACTAAAACATAACATAGATCGGATCTCTAAATGTGCCGGCCCATGGCGGAGAGTTGCACGCGCCGGTTAGCAAAATTTGCCTTTAACCGACGCGTGCTCTCGTGGGAATGATCCTGACAGTAGAGGTGTGGGGTATGAAAGGAGAAGGAGAGTCCCAGCTACGACAAGCTTGTACATCCAATGTATGAGTTCAGGCCCCTCTCATGGAGGTAACAACCTTGCGTTTCAGTGCTTTGGAGCTTTGTGTCGAGTGGAATATGTGTGTTACACGGGGTGCGAACCCTTCTGCCAGAGGGGAGGGGTGGCTTATATAGAGTGCGCTACCCCTCTTCAATACCTGGCAACCAAGGGTTCGATTAGTGGATTTTAAAGGCGTACGTTACTGATAACGTACGTAATTAATGTTACTTATGACGACGAGCCGAACGCTCGCGTGTTGGCCTCCCTGGAGTGGCTTTTGGTCTTCTGCGTCGACTGGCTTCTGGTTCTTCCGAGTGGAAGTTGATTGTCGAGTGAAGGGGAAAATATACTCCGAGTGATTGCTTACCGAGTGATTAAGACCCTATGGCTATCCAGTCGGAGTCCTCCTTGTAGTCTTCAAGTCGCTAATGAGGTGTCCTTAGATAGAACATGTCAGGCCTATGACCTTACCTTAAGTACATATCCCCATCACCTGCGATGCTAAATAGGGTTTCCCCTCCACAGGAGGCTAACCATTTTTTTTTGCAGCGAGCACTGCATCCTATATATGCACGTAGGCGAGGAGAGGAGCACTCCTGTGGTCGCCCGACACCCCAACGCCGCCAAAGCTATCCCTCTTGACCGATCCAATTTTTCTCTCCCCTCGACAGTGTGTCTCCAATTTTTCTCTCCCCTCGACAGCGTGTCTCTCTCTCACACACACTGTGACACTCGGATCCCGCATTCTTTTCTTCTTTATCACGAACAGAGGAGCTCCTGTTCATGCATGCATCCAGACCTTGACTCAAGCTCGGAAATCCTATCTCTAGCCCAACTCCTTGCCCAAGTTTACGTCCTATAAATACACACGCCTCCTCTCGACCGATTCCCCTCAAAAACCCTCGCCATGTCCACCCCAATCTCTCGCACTCGTCGTTCCAATCTCGCCGCAGACGCTGCAGTTCATCGTCGGATTCAGACTCCGGTGAGCCATTCTGAGCCTCTCTCTTCTGAAGTTCGACTTCTATCGATCCCTAGATTCGATTTGACAAGGTCTTGCAACCCCTCTCCATCTGCAGCCGCCGCACCGACCTCGCCGTCTTCACCGGAGCACGAAGCTTCAACACCTCGCTCCGTCGCCGTTCGTCGTTGCCACCATCTCCGACTTCACCATCGGACGAGCCACTCTCCACTTAAACGTGAGAATGGTTATTAAAAAACCGGGTGTAACAGTTCGGTTCTTACTTTGGGTTTGATTGGTTCAGGTTTTATTGGGCTGAGATTTTTTTAGTTTGGTTTTGGTTTGGGTATATGGAGAAACCAGTTTGGGTATAGTTGGCTATGGGTTTAAACGGTTTCGTTATTAGCGGTTATGAACTATGGGTCAAACCGATTTTTTGGCATTGGTTATATGAAATAATCCACTACGACCGAGAACGAGTATCTTTGATCCGCGTGCATGCTGTAACGCACTATATAATTATGTATTATGGGGAAACAACGGATAAAAATCGGAAGTATTTTCTTGTGTTTTCGCTAAGCAATTTGATTTTAATACACTTGTTAGTGAGCTTATCAGCCATGGGCATGTTCTTTTTGTCTCTTACTCTGTGTTAACTGTATCTCAAGGATTACTTTGTTTCTAAACTGTTGTAGATGCACTTATGCCTTTTCTATCTTATTTGTTTTTTAACATGTCAATTTGTGCAATCGTATGTACATTAAAGCAAACCCATGGTTATGTATTGGGTCTAAACCCATGGTTATGTTTTGGGTTTAAATTGGTTTGGGTGAAAAAACTTGTGGGTTTGGTTTTGGTTGGGCTAAAAATGACACTGAATGGGTATGGTTCAAGTATGGTTTTGAGAGATAAATAAATGGGTATGGTTCAAGTATGGTTCAAGTATGAAACCATTCTCAGGTTTATCTCCACTACACTCTCCCGACATTTCCGCCGTCGCCCACGAATGCTGGAGCCGCCGACACCACCGGACCCGAGCTGCACCTTTGTTCGTACACGAACACCTCTTTGTTTTAGTTAAAAAAACTATGTTTTTTAATTATTATTTAGATCGGTTAGATCTGGTTTTCTTCGGTTTAGATCGAACGAGCCGCTCAGTTTTTTTATAAGTCGTTGCTACCGAAACCCTTAGATACCGATCATCCTCTCAGAACCGCCACCACAAACACCTTTTAGCCAATCAGAGGGCGCTAGATGGCCTCTGGCCGAAATTAGTTTTTTTTCCATGAATTTCCAATTTTAGATTTTCGTCACATTTTTCTTTTAGCATATCTTTAGTTCTATAGATCCAGTCCATTTGATTATTTTTCCTACAGTTTCGTAAAAATATCACCTATCCAGAGAACCGAACGAATAGTATTTTTGAAAGTTTTAAAATTTGAATTCTAACAGGCTTGTATTCTAACTTCGTTAGGCCATAACTTGAGTTTCATAACTCCATTTTGGATGATTCTTTTTGCAAATCGATGCTTCTGACGTGTACTTTCTGTTATAACCAAAATTACAAAGTTTTGACACTGTTAAAAATTACGTTCTGTACAGAAGATTTATTTGGTTCTTTTCAAAGTTTTCAGAAATGTTTTCCTCGTTTTATTTTTGGATCTTTGCTTGTATGCTTATGTATGTTATTGCTTGCTTACACTAGATTGTCCGGAGTGCGAGACGGAGTACTACCAATCCTTATAGTTTAACGAACATTGGCAAAGGCAAGTTCACACTTTGATCATACTTTCCTATACCTAGTTTTTACCATGCATTAGTTTCACTCTTACAAATTTGCATGGGTAGGATTGGGAAATTATAGTATTCTATGTAGTTCACGAGGAAGGAACCTATGACCTTTGATCACCCCGGGAATATTCATTATGTTTATATATTGCTTAGCCATGCTCGTAGACGGGAATTGATATGTGTGATTCATGTAAGTTATGAGAGAGAAATAATAATTTTGGGTTAACCTTAAGGTGGAAACATTAACACAACTCTCGGTGGAATGGTTGGGGCACTTGAAGAATCTAGTGCTTGCCCTAGGGGATCCCAGATGACTCGTGTTATCACCTTACGGAATGCCACCCACGCTCAAAGGGATCATATGATATTTCATGCCTAGAAATTTCCATGTGCAGCCACAAGCCATTATGGGCTCTCGCATAGTTGAGTAAGTTTGTGTAAGCCTTTCCGGGTAGGCTAGCAGATGTAGGGTAAATTAGGTGTACCATCCTATCCAGGGTTAAGGGGAACACATTCACAAAGACTATGTATCGGTCTTCCGACAATGGAGATGGTTGAGTCTTGTGGGGAAACACGCGCAAGCCTCCGCAGGGTGTATAAAATAATCATGATTAGCCATGTCACCGGTTGTGGACAAATTTCAGTATCTACAAGTGAATTGTTGGTTGATATCATCACTCTATTTAATTAATGAACTGGGTTATTAATACCTTGGGAATTTTAGGAATTGATTTGGAGGAACCTTCTCAATAATGGCATAAACTTGGTAATAAATAAAAATTCCTTTGTTGTAGGAAAAAAATAGCTTTATGCAAAATTAAACTTAGAGCCTCCAGCAACCAAATTTGCGTAGAGAGATTGTTTCTTCTTCATCATTACTCTATAGTGTGACATTACGAGCATATTCCATGTGCTAACCTACATGGGTGCAACATCTCATGTTGTAGAGTTTTCCGACTAGGATTAAGGTGCGATAGGTCATTGTTCTGCACTTAGTTTTTGCCAGTGGAGTTCATGGACTCATTTACCTTCGAAGCTTCCACAGTTATTTTATTTAGATGGTCTTCAGCCATATTATTGTAATAAATACTCTTATGAGGACTTCAATGTAATAAATTGTGTGATTGAACTCTCTTATAATTCCTCGAGTAGTCTGTGTGTCGGCATTCGGATCCAGGGATGACACTTAAGCACAGAGACTTCAATCCATTGGGATTGGGTCACTACAAGGTGGTATTTAGCGCACACGCTGACTGTAGGACGCGACCACTAGAAATGGAAAAGCCATACGGTGGAAAAACTTATTTTACAATTTCCCTATATATCCGTTGGTCTCATGGTCTTCCGTATTCATTTCTAATTCTTCTGTGTTTCAATAATGTAGATGTCGACCCCCAGGACCATTTTGCCTAGTCCGACAGGGCCATGCTCTTCAGATAACCCCTAAAGAACGTCATGAAGTACCTGAACATCGCCCTACCCACTTTCCTTGGAACTTTCACCACAACCTTGCCAAAGGAGAAGCGTTGGAGAATTGACGTCCACATTCCTGGACGCACCTTTGGAAATACCACCAGGGGTAGCGGTTTTTATTCAATGCACCAACCTGGACCTTAGGCAGGAATATTGCCACACAAAACACCTTTGGAAGCATTTGTGAGGAATACAACTAGGATCTTGAGGAAACCATCTATAGGATATGCACACGCACGGATCGCTTGGAAAAGTAGTCTGCACCAGGGAAGATGAGTCAATCGCACCATACATACAAGATCTGGAGCATCACATCCGCCGAATGGAGAATGAGATGTACTACAGCCTGGAACACCCTGAAGCTAATAACCCAGAATATCGAGCGAGAGGATGAAATCAAGGCAACACGTGATGGATATGAGGAGTAAATCAACGTGCTACTAGAAAAGTATGAGAACCTAAAGAAGAAGCTGGAAAGTGCAGAGGAGAAGCTGGACCAAGGAGAAAACCTTCACAATGATGATAGTGATACAACCATCATCAACAACAATGCCGATATGAAGATGATGCTGATGGAGGACATGATTGAGTCTTCTACCAATCAGAACTTCTAGACGTTCGCCATTTTAGATATTAGAATTCCGATTAGTTTTTTTAGTACGATATCATTTGTGAGACTCAGGGTAATACTTATCTTAGACTCGATTGTGTGAAACTTGTTTGAGATTGAATGGTGTGATTTGGAATTTATTTCCCTCATTTGCAAACGGGTAGTGTGATTTTTCTCATCAGACCCCTATTCTATTCTAAATTTCTCACCCACTCTAAACCCATCACATGCCTCCGAGACGTGCACCTTCGAGAAAAGGCTCAAAGAACAACATTCCACCCGGCTTACAACAGTCGCTCCAGAACTAGAACTAGATGTTGCAGTTTTTGATGCAGAACTTGAACCAGAACAACAACAACAACCCACCGCCACCACCCCCAGTAGACAACCTTACCCGTTTCTTGAAGTTCATACCCACCAATACTCTCCAACATCACCGATCCGACTGTCGCAAATGACCGGCTCCGCAAGATCGGAAGGGAGCTGATCACAGGATACACTAATGCTGAGAAGGTGTGCTTTGCCGCGCATCTACTTGGATGGACCAGCAACTTCCTAGTGGGTAAACTACACCACCACCTTCCCCATGCCAATGTGACTTGGATTAGTTCCAACACGCTTTTCACACCATGCACGTTTCAGCTGGAGCCATAAGTATGAAGAAGAGGGACTTACACAAGCTACGCCAAGGAAGCCGTTCAGTGGCTTAGTATGTGGATGAGTTCAGTCACTTAGCCCGATATGCTCCAGGAGATGCGACCACATATGCCGCTAAACAGGAGAAATTTCTGGAGGGACTAAATGATGATCTAGGAATTTAGTTGACCATGGCTACCTTCAATAACTTTCAAGAGTTGGTTGACAAGGCTCTCATTCTGGAAGGTAAGAAGCAGTAGATAGAGAACTGCAAGAGGAAGTACAGACATGGAAAGTATAACTCTGGAGCTCATTAGAAGCCCCGCTACTCTTCATACCCGGGAGATAATGGATCAGGACCCAGTAAGTTTGGAGGACACAACCATCAGAACCATGGAGGTCATTCTTAGTCTGGAGGCAATGCACACAATAATAATGGTCATAGGAATGGCAATGGTAATGGAGGCAATAGAAACCATCAACGTTCCAGCCCCGCTACACTCGTGAAGAAGGATATGAGCCACGTCACTTGTTTCAAATGCGGGAAAATCGGACACTACGCCACCAAATGTCTCGAGGCAAAGAATGGTAATGGAAATGGAAGCTCTAGAAACAAGCCAAACCCTTTCATCAGAGGTCAGGTGAATCACGTCAATGTGAAGGAAATTGACGAGCACCATGATACAGTTGTTGGTAAGTTTTTGATTAATGCATTTCAACCCTTGTTCTTTTTGACACCGGTGCATCACATTCATTTATATCGAGGGCATTTGTGGACAAATTTAAGTTGCCAACCGTCGCCCTTAAGTCACATATGTTAGTAAGTTCCCCAGGTGGAGAGACTATGGCTAGTCGAGGATGTTTTCAGTTGCCATTGACCATAGTGTCAGGGATATAACCCCAAGATTTAACCTGCCCTATGAGGGAGAGTCAAGCCTCAAGGGAACATGAGAAGATGGGCCAGGGGACTTAGTCCACGAACCACCAAGCGGCCCATCACCAGAAGGCGGTGGCTCAAAGATGTACAAGGCAAGAGACGCCATAAGCTTTCCTTGCTTAGGAAGAAACAAAAGGTAGATTTGTAGTAGGACCCGAGTGTTTTATTCGACCCGGACTCCGTTGTAGACTTGGGGCCTCTACCTATATATAAAGGAGAACCCTCAAGCCTGAGAGATCAAGTAAGAAACCCTCGAGAGCTATGTTAGCGATTCTGCACCTTTGTTATCGAGATTCCCATCAATACAAACACAAAGAACGACATAGGCTTTTACCTCCATCGGAGGGGCCGAACCAGGGTAAATCCGCCTCTCATTTCCCAATCAACCCCTTCGAGTCGCCACACCGTGACAATGGCCTCACAACTAAGTCCGTTCATGAGGACATTTACCGTGACAAAACCATGACAATTGGCACCCACCATGGGGCAATAGCAAGGTGGAGTTGAGTTCTCGGAGGGAACTCTTACGGGATTTGGGAGTAGCATGGTGGCCATGATGATCAAGAATCATTGCAACAATCGCTACATCGACAACGCAGGTTGGGTCTTTAAGGCCGGCTTAGGTGAAACTAATTCGCAGATCCCCTTCGGTCAGATCTACGCAATGACACCCGTGTCGGACATCTAGACCACCATCAACGAGCCGACTCAGTGTGATTGACGCAATCGTTTCCAAACAGGTAGTCATCACGTATTTGTTGGATTCAACCAGGGACTGAGCCTTGCGGATGAACCGACAAGCGGTGAGGACATCCTCGACAACCACAACCATGACGACGAGTCCTCCACGAGAGATAGCAAATCCATCTTTCCCCTCAGTAACGAGCGAGATGACCCTACTCGGTAAGTCACTATTTACATGGCTGGAGCCGCACCTGCACGAGATCCAGCTACGGCAGGAGCCACCAATGAGGCTGGCGGGTCGAGTAAAATGCCAGCTCAAGCCATGAGTGACCTGGTGGCTGAGATGACTAAACTCTTGGAGGATACAGTCACCGAGGAGAACCGGGAAGAACATAATGCAAAACTAGCATAACTCCGCACAGAGATGATCAAGGTTTAGAAAGAGATCGACGATGAAAACATTCAGATGGCAGAAAGGCACGCTTGAATCCGTGGTAAGTTGGAGCGTTTATGCGTAAAGGCGTGGTAGCTTGGACTTCGAGAACATACTAGTGAAGCGGTTCACTTGAGGAGGCATCAATCCCGATTTACCACCAGACGTAACACCGATGCGCCTATTCGCTTGTCCCTGCACTCCTGGCGCTGCACATAACCCACCACATTGTCAGGGAGAGCCGACTTAGGCATCACCACATCATTTTCACATACCATAGGGTAATTTTTCCAACCCCGTTGACAATATGTTGGCTAGAACGCGTCACTTGGAGTCGCTCCTTATACGAGGGGGGGGGGTGGAAATTGAATCTAGGAACGCCATTGAGATGCTGAAGATGGTAGTGGCCCAATAGGTGTAGTAATCATACACTCGAGATCGAATGCACTCTACACCTTATATCAGCCGCCATGGGGAGTCACCGGCTTTTCCAGTAACACACTGCGACAACAGCCTCGGGTTTCCCTGACCTGGCCAGGATTGCAGAATGCCCAAGACTTGGTGGATGCATCCAGAGCTGCCCATGAGGTGGAGGCAGAAGTGCCCGTAAGGCAGGTAGCTCTACCGCATATAGAGGAACCCCAGTCAACAACACATGGAGCTAGAAGTAGCACCAGGACGATAGATGTTCCATGCTTATCTTCGGCTCTTCGGAGCGAGCCCATGCCTAAATACTTCAAAGACCTCGCAAGGTGTCAAACTATACAACAGATCTTGACCCGGTGGCATGGATTGAAAGTTACGAGCTAGCCATGGACATGCTCGATGTTAGCGATGCGGTAGGTGCAAAGTATCTGACGACGATGTTAGAATGGCCGGCCCGAATTTGGCTTAAAAATCTTCCGTCTAATACCATCAACACTTGGGCGGAGTTGAAGGAACATTTCATTAAAAAAATTAAAGGGACATGCAAGCGCTCGATGACATTTATGGATTTCTAGCACCGCATTCAGGACATGGGCAAATCAACCCATCATTGGACTCGTCGGATTGCAAAAATAATCCATTCATCGGATAGTATAACAACCTCACAAGCCGTTCTGATCCTGGAGAAGAATTGTCATTTCCAGCCACTGGTTCTTAAGATGGGTCATTTGAAGCGAAAGACTCAAGACATGGGCGACTTGATGGACGTTCTGACTTGGTACGCCGAGTCAGAAGGCACGAAAGATCCCGGGTCAGACGAGGACAAGACGGGTAAGGGCAAGAAAGGAGAAGGTGCCAAAGGTAACCAACAAAGTGGAAACCAGGGAAACAAAAGTAATGAACTTGAGGGCAGTTCAGAGTTTGAGGTGAATACCAACAATGGGTTCAAACACCAGCATCAGTTTGGAGGACCTTATAATGGGAATAAGCCACACAACTATAAGGAGGCGCTCAAAGTGCCTTTCCCAAAGCATAGCACTCAGGATAAGCCATTAATCATTCATGGGAAAATTGCTACATCATGCAAGAGTTTAGAAATCAAGCCTTTGAGGACCACCTGGGGGCTAATGGTGACATTCGGGTCAGTATGGACAACCCGGCCCGCAAGGCGTCTCATCTGGAGATTTATCTGGGTCAGGATTTAATGAACTAGGCGGCTGTAGATCAGATTATCATCACCAAGGGAATACTGGCAATAGGCAGCATTCTGACCAAGGAAATCAACAAAATAGCAATCAGTCTGGATTTCAGAGCAATCCTAACCAGCTGAATAATGGTTGATACCACATTTTCACCACTAATGGGTGCAAAGAGGATAGGAAGCATAAGCAGACATCCGTCAACATGATTGAGCCGGAAGGCCCCAGATATCTCAACTGGTCCGAGCAACCAATTGTTTGGAACCGTGAGGATCACCCGCCTTGGTTTGATAACCTGGGAGATCTAGCTTTGGTAGTAGCACCTCAGGTTGGTGGATACACCCTCACAAAAGTCCTCATGGATGGAGGGAGCAACATCAAAATTTTATATATTGACACTTTTCGGAGGATGAACCTACGGGACAACAACTTGCAAACTTCGTCCACAATTTTTCATGGAATCGTTCGTGGGAAGTCAGAATACCCGGTTGGGCGGATCAAGCTTAATGTTGCTTTTGGGGATGAACATGATTCCATATGTGAACCCCTAATGTTTGAGGTGTTGAAAATAAAGAGTCCTTATTATGAACTCTTTGGAAGGCTGGCTTATGCTCGGTTTATGGCCCATCCTTGTTATATCAACCTCAATCTCAAGATCCCGGGTCCCGAAGGCACCATAACAGTAGGAGGCAGCAGAAAGATAGCTCAAGAATGCGAGGAAGGAGAAGCGGCTTATGCTAAGTTGGCCTGGGTTGCTGAAAACATGAAATCCCTCACATACAACTCTGGTAAAGCCTCTCTCAAGTAAGCCACTAGTTTGAGTAATCCAACACGACCGATTTTTCGGCCCTATCATACTAGTAGCTACTGACTCATTATCTTTTGTAACGATCCCCAAATTCTATACATACTTCTATGATATTTGAATCTAATAAAGCTTATTTTCAGCCAAAAATTGAGCATGAGTTTTTTACCATCCAGTATGTTAGCTAGGGGCTACAAAGTTCAAATAAATTATCATGGTCAATAGAATTAAGCCGGTTTATCTTGGGGCTACCTGCCCTCGGGTTGTTTAGCAGTACTAGCATTATCTTCTGCAATCCTATGCCAGGCCTTTCTATTTTGATCATAGGTCACTTGGGGTCTTGTAACTCAAAGAGTTCAGCTTCTTACCCTCTTGATCGGCAAATACGCCACAAAATGATTAAACCTGCCGGTATGTTTTGGCAACTCCAAAGAACGTGACTCCATGTACTCTTGACTGATCAATTCATTATGGACCCTGAATCAGCAAGGTTAAAACAAGGGTATGCCACGTGAGATCCGACATATTGAAAGCTAGGATAAATCATGGGTTACTATACCCGCTTCGTTGAAGCAAGTCTAGGTCTCAAAAGTCAGTCTTTTAATTTTTAACCGCGCCTCACCGAGTCGGCTTGTGAGTCATGACTAATACTCTGCGTGACCTGCTATTTTTTTGAAATCTTTCAGCAGGGAATTACCATCTAAAAATTGTCATAAGAATAGGATTATGATATGTTGCAACCAGTTTATTTTTAAGAAAATAGTTTTCTCCTGCAATAATGACATGAGAATATGGCTCTGCGTTACCGGATCATCATGGACAACCGGGTCATCAAAGATATGGCCATAAAGATTCTGATGATTAGCTAAATAAGGACGCTCGATGGCATGGAGAGAGGCATCTCAGAATTGTTGCTACCCTATTACACTCACATCAGGAGTCATCAAAACCTACAGATGTTTTGATACAAAAATATGAGAGGATACAGTTTTTGTGCTAGGCAAGTCATTTATGACCCGCCATCAGTTTTCGCCATCGGCCGATTCAGCTCCCGATTCTTCCGACTCATCCACATCATCAATATGCTCCTGGCCTTGTTGGATCGACCAAATTGATCTCAAAGATTCAAAATTTGAAGCGGTCCCATCTAAAGTAGAAGATCTGGTGTCAGAAGTAGTCTTTTTCTTATAATGAGGCGGGATGAGCTCCGATGGCTCGTCTTTAGGCACTCGAACACACTCATTATCAGCGGTATATGCCGAATAATAATGAGATGTGTCAACCTCTTTTGCAAGAATGGTCGCCAGAGACCGGATCTCCTTCATGACACAAGCAAAGTCTTCCCGGGTGAATTCCTAGCCATCCAAATTGTATCGAGGAAACCCGTCTTTTAAAGCTGCCAAGTCGAACTCTAGTAAACATGCTTTGGCGTGTGCAAGGTCCAAGTTTTCCCCGCCGCGGGCTACTGATATCCGGGTTTCAAAAACCCACTATGACATGACTGAGAATTTTTTTCGGCATATCTTTGACGGTCCATGGAGGATATTTGGGATTTTTCGCAGCCATGATAGATTACACAGACCCAGTGTACAACTTTTCCACATAGGAAAAATGGGTTTTAACTTCATCAAAGGCGGTTGTACGAGGGATTGATCTATTCGGCCTGCAGACAGAAGAACATATATGCAACATTTTTGAGTCGTCCATTTGAACATCAGAAATAAACACAAAGAAATAAAAGTTGCAAAACTTTACCAAAGATTGGGGTCAGCAGATCATTGATTTGTTTCACTAGGGTGGAATAATTCTCTTTATTTGGACCAAGTTTCACTTCGGCTTTTTCAGCATGGTTTAAGAGAGCAGTTCTTTCTGCTTCAAAATAGTTTTTGAATTGATCAAGACGATCTTGAGCCTGATCGACGGAACTTTGGAGAATAGTCGTTTTTGGTTCAGCCTCAGTTCAAATCCCTTTTTTCCATTTTAAGTAGGACTTGCAGATCTGTAGCTGCGGATTCAGCGTGCCCTAATGAAAGCACAATTGCTCCCTAAGGTGGTTTTGGTAATTAATCACAACATATGCATCATTGGACTAATGAGTTTATTCCAGTACATTTCAGAAAAGTTCAAAGATTCTTTGGCTATAGGATTGTGTGGAGATGCCCCTTTGATGCAAGGAAGGAATATGATTGGCTAAAGTTTCAAGCAAGAAGACTCTTCATTTTATACTTTGTGAGAAATCACTTTGGGTCCATAGGAAAGACAATACTAATAAAAGGGAGTGAGGTATTTTGATGAATTGGTTGCTGAAGTGTTTAGAGATAGCCACCAAAAATACTCAACCATTTTCCCGCAAAATATATCTGTACCAAGCCACATCAGCAAAATACGTTCCACCAACATATCCTGCTTGGCCATACCAATTTTACACTTAGAGAGATCCTATGCCAAACCCACCATATCGATACAATAAGCATTCCTATCGGTGCCACCGAGATTTGGTGACCAACATTTTGTTGAGATGATTTCAAGTTTCGAAATTTCCGAGTTTGAAATTGGTCTCACGGAGTTTTGGAAAGCAGTCTAGGTCATCATATCGGTACCACCGAGATTCCTATATCGGTCTCACCGAGAATTCAAAAGCTGCCACATTTAGTGCAACTCGATACCAGCGAGATTCTTTTCGGTATCACCGAGTTGGGCAATAATGTTGTAACAGTTGGATTTTGGGGGATGCCTATATATACCCCTCCACCTACCTCTCATTGAGAGAGGAAGCACCGAGAACACACATACACTTTATAGATCCATTTTTCTAAGAGAGAGCCACCTACTCATGTGTTGAGATCAAGAGATTCCAATCCAATCATTTGAACCTTGATTACTAGCCTCCCCAAGCTGCTTTCCACAAAATCAATCTCTCCTACCCATGCCAAATCTGTGAGAGAGTGATTGAGTGTTGAGGAGACTATCTTTTGAAGCAGAAGAGCAAGGAGTTCATCGTTCTATCACATCTATTATGTTTTGGAGGGTGGTGCCTCCTAGATTCGTTAGGTGTCGCTTGGGAGCCTCCTACTTTGTGTTGTGGAGCTGAACCAAGATGTTTGTAAGGGCAAGGAGATCGCCTACTTCGTGAAAATCTACCTTCGGTGAGGCTAGTCCTTCGTGGGTGGAAGCCATGGTGGAATAGACAAGGCCGCTTCTTCATGGACCCCTTGTGGGTGGCGCCCTTCGTGGACTCTCAAAACCGTTACCCTCTATGGTTTGAAGTCTCCACTAACATGGACGTAGGATAGCACCACCTACCGGAACCATGACATAAATCTTCGTGTCAACCTTTGCATTTGATCCCCTTACCTTACCCTCTACTTACACTTGCATGTTTTACTTTCCGTTGCAATACTCTTAGATATGCATGTGTAGGCTGTACCTGACTAGTCATAATTGCTAAAATTGGCCCACACTTAAAATTGGGAAAGGGCTAAGTTTTTATCCTGTCAATTAGTCTAATCACCCCCTCTAGACATACTTTTGATCCTACAAATGGTATCAGAGATTTGGCCATTGCATTGGTTTCACAACCTAGGAGAGTATGGCGTCTAGTGAGGGAAATTATCACTGTAGAGGTCCATATTTCGATGGCACTAATTTTTCTAGTTGGAAGCATAAAATGAAAATGCATATTCTTGGTCATAATTCTGTTGTTTGGGTTGTTGTTCGTGTTGGTGTGCAAGGTGATTTCTTCGGAGAAGGAAGAGAACCGGATCGTGATGCCACAACAGAAGAACTGAATATGTTGCAATTCAATGCTCAAGCCTGTGATATCCTGTTCAACTGCCTATGTCCCGAAATATTCAACAAAATCAATCGCCTTGAGAAAGCAAAGGAAATTTGGGACACTTTGGTTGATATGCACGAAGGTACCGATTCTGTCAAATAACCTAAGTTGGACGTGCTTCAAAGTCAGCTTGACAAGTTCAATATGAAGGATAGTGAAGGAGTCACTCAGATGTATTCTAGGTTAGCTCTCATCACAAATGAGATTGTCGGCCTAGGAAGCGAAGATATGACCGACAAATTCATCATCAATAAGATACTTAGAGCTTTGGATGGGAGATACGACACCGTGTGCACAATAATCCAAATGATGCCCAAATACAAGGATCTCAAGTCTAGTGAAGTCATTGGCAGGATTATTTCTCATGAAATGTCACTCAAGGACAAAGATGAGTTGCACAACAAGTTAATAGTTGCTTACAAAGCTTCAATTGATGCCCCCGCTACTTCAAGTGACAACCTTGTTACCAATGAAGAGATCAACCTCATGGTCAGAAAATTCAACAAGTTCTACAAGAGTAGAGGCAAAGAAAGAAGCTCAAGCTCAAGACATGATGAGAAGCATTCGTCTAGTCGTGGCCGAAATTGCTACAACTGTGGAAAGCCCAAACACCTTTCCAATGAGTGCTCGGATCCCCACAAACAAAGAAAAGAGTCACCTAGAAGACGAAGCTCAAGAGATGAGTCACCTCATAGAGAGAGAAGGAGTAGAGAAGATCATTATAAACGAAGACACTCCCGGGGAGGCAGAGAATGGGAGAAGATGGAAAAGTACACCAAGAGAAGTTCAAGAAGAAGACATCATGCTCATGTTGTTGAATGGGTTTCTGGCTCCGAGTCTGACAACCACTCCGAGTGAAGTTATCACTCCAACTCTGACTACAGTCACGATGAAGGTGTTGTCGGCATTGCACTCATTTCCTTCAACTTACACAACTTATTTGATTCACCAAATGAAGGGATTGGAAAGTGCTTAATGGCAAAAGGCCCCATGGTTTCACACCCCAAGCATTTTGACTTTGATAGTGATGAGGATGACTTGTTAGGAGAAGATTACTTGCTCTTTGATAAGACTAGTGATAACATTGAAAATGAACTTGCTAATTATCATGCTAGTCAAGATAAATCAAATGATGATGATAAGAAAAATATTGAATGACTAACTTAAGAATTAAACACTCTTAAGATAGCTCATGAAACTAGTGTATAGATCATAGAGAGCTTGCAAGAATTCTTGAGAAGCTACGCTTCGAGAAGCTAAATTTAGGGCAAGTGCATGAGTTCCTAAAAGCAATCAATGATGACCTTTGAAAGAAGAGTTCCTCTTATCTAGACAAACAATTACTCTTCTCTACTTTTGTTCCACAAGTTAAACCTAAGAATACTAGTAACGAAGGTATGGAAGTTTCTTCATCTAGTAACAACAATGATAAAGCTAAATCAAATGATGTTGTTGCTAGTAGCTCTCTTGATTACACTAATGATTCTCTTATCCAAGTTACACTTGAGAAAGAAAACGATTTATTGAAAGGAATTATAGAGAGAGGTGTCTTCAAGAGTCTTGCCGGAATTAAGCAATTTGAGGAAATTGTGCGCAAGCAAGGAGGACATCGGAAGAAGCAAGGTATTGGCTACTTCAACATCAACGGAGATGTTTGGGAAGAAGGTCCATATCCCATTCCCAAGTTTGTTCCTCAAGAGGAGAAGTATGATCCTACTCCTCCCAAGGGAACAAGCTCTCAAGATGGCTTTCAACCAAAAGACCACAAGGGCAAGGGAAAGCTTCAAGAGGAGATTGACTCATTAAAGGAAGAACCCCAAGCCAAGATCGAGTGGGTTCCCAAGGACACTTCTATCACTACCTCATCTAGTGTTACAACAACTCCAAGGATTCCCATCAATTTGATGTGGATCCCCGAGAGGAAGAACTAGAAAGTTCTTAAGGGGTGGCTCCGCCAATGAAATTCACTCTTATTCATTTTGGAAGAACTACATGCAATCAACCTCAACCATATGCATTAGTTCAAGGAGTCACACATTCCCTCAAAGGTGAGCAAGGGACAAGGTAATTAATGCATCTTTGGACATCACCTCCCATGTAATTCATTCTATGTCCATAGATATTCTTGTGCTTGTCCTTTTTCTTTGGGGCTAACCCTTGTAGGTGAGAAGAGTAAGAAGCAACAAGGATTGCTCCCAACTCAAGATGAACTTCATCAACAATGAGCATGCACCACTACTTCACCTACTTGAAGTCTTCAACGACAAAACCCAAGGTTAGTTGATCCCTAATAGGCAAGATGTCATATCAAGGGGGAGCTTCACTCTAAATCTTGAGAGTAAGCATCTCCTAAAGATATGAACACATTAATGCTTTATGTAAAAGTGATAACCCCACTTGTGCTTAAACGATGAGTATGACCTTTGATCAAGTATTCTTACTTGACTCCTATGTAAATATACTCATATATAGATGACTTCATCATCGCCAAAGTGCTTGATAGATGCTAGATTGTTTGTGCATGTTCACCATGTTTATTTGGCACCTTATTGTGTGAGCATGTTGGTATGAATGATTTGCTCATTCGAGCACATCCAATTGTTGTTATTTGGCTTTCAATTTTATTAGGCCAATTGGATATACAAGAATGACTAAGTACCCTTCTCTAGCTATATATGCTTTATCGTCTTAGATTCTATTCATGCTACATCACAAAATTTGAGCAAGCACTTTAGAGACACTCTCTGTGAGGAGCACTCGAAGATCCATCTCGACAAGGGCTAAATTACAAAACCTCCCAAAGTGCATCTCGGTCTCACCGAAGGCTAGGGTTGATCAATTTTATTCATCTCGGTACCACCGAGTTCTTCCTTTCGGCTCACCAAGTTTCTGTGTCAGCTGACAATTGTGAAACTCGATGGCACCGAACAGTGAATCTCGGTGTCACAGACAATGAGGGGATATAAATACCAACGGACCCGATTATTGAAAATTTTCTTTTGAACGAAGCCTCGCCGCTCCCCTTGCTGTCGCGCCCTAGTCCCCTGGACCCTCGCCATTGGAGTCCTCGTTGCTGATCCTCCCATGCGCTCTTGTCAAGGAGATGATCCGACCCTTGGGGGCTATAGGTCGAAGCCTTTTTAAACATAAAGACCGACTCATCTCAAGGAGATGAGTTGGCCCTTGGGGGCTACAGGTCGAAGCCTTTTTGAACATACATAACCAACTCATCTCAAGGAGATGAACTGACCATTGGGGGCTACAGGTCGGAGATTTTTCAAACATAAAGACCTGATTCATCTCAAGGAGATGAGCCGACCCTTGGGGGCTATAGGCGATACATAGAAAACAAAGGCTGAAAGTGATATTTGAAACAAGTAAGCAATAGGGTTTTTACCTCATATTTCTCCTTCAAAACACAGATCATATCGGCTTCAGTATCCCAGTTTTCAGATAACCGAGTCAAATATTGTTGGTGGATTTCTTCAATACTAAGCAAAGATATGCTTGGGATTTCCAATTGATCTTTCCCTTTTGCAAGATTCACTATCTCTTCCTTTGCCACATTCTTGGCAAGAGTAGTGGAAGCAGTGGGAGCTCTAAACTGATCTTTGATAAAAACAACTTCGGAGGCACTTGAATTAACTGACTGAATAGGGTCCTCAGCATGAGCTGTGAGGCTGGGGTCTCGAGCTGGGATCCTTGGTTTAGTAGGGGAAGCCATGAGTTTTGGTGCTTCGTTCACTAAAACCGTGAAAACCGGCTCATCCGGAGTGGGTGTCTCCAAAACAGTCGACGGGTCAATCGTGATGTGTGGGACATGTATTTCAAGAGTGTCCACTTTGGCGGCTGGATATCTTGCTTGAGTGTCCAAGATATCTTGCTTCTCGGTACGAGAACATGACCCTGCCATTCGGCTGGATAAAGTAGCCTTCGCCCTGCACAAAGTGCGAAGTCAAGTAAATATTCTAAAGAAAGTCAAAATAAGCAGTCAAGTTGTGCTTAGAAACTTACCCACGATTGATGTCCAAAGCGGGAAGTAAAGTCGCTGATGTGGCGCCCAAAGATGGGGAAGATTCCAAAAATTTAAAGGGGTTCAAGTTTCAAAGTTTGTATTGAACAAAGATCAGCCTGAGTAAGCATCCGACCAAGTTATTACCTCAACATGAGGTTTGTGAGCTAGTGGTGCATGAGCAAGCCTGGATCTAGCTCACCCGCATCGCTCCGGGTCGTGCGTTTGGATTGACCAACCAACTGTGTTTTCATCAAGATAAAATTGATAGATAAGGAAGCTTGATTTGACATTTTTACCTTTCGGACGGCTTGTCTTGCCCTTATCGCAACAAACTTTTCTAAAGAACTGGAAGAGATGGCAATTACCTCAACATTGCTGACTTGGTTGGCTTCGGAATCATTGTGAGAAGGAGGATTAGGAGCAAGTTCAATAAATAATGAGCAAGTGAATCAAGTTCTACCTCCAATGATTCCTTTGAAGATGAACCAGGAGCCGGGTCATTGGGAGTCGGATAATTTCCTTGACTCATAGAAGGAGCATTGTCTTGAGGTGTAACATTCCGAAAGCTAGTACCCTCCTATAGAACAAATAAGAATGACAAAAGGGCGGGTCAAAGATAAGTCTAGTGGACAAACAAAGTGTATATAAATAATAAAAGATCAATACCTCGGGAGGAGGTTTCAACAAATAAAATGGGTTCAAACTAGAGGTACTACACCGCTCTTTCGAATAAGAAAAGAACTTCTTCGTCTCTTTCACAAGAACATCATTGGTTATATTGTTGGAGGAGAAGCGTTGAGGGTCAGATGATGAGCCTGAATAATCGCACATCAAGACGGGTCTCACACTAACAGGTTGAATACTCCACTGAAGCCAGCAGCAGATCAAATCGATCCTAGTCAGGCCATGAGCGAGTAAGTCCCGTAGCTTTGTGCGTATGGGAGCCATTTGACCTCTCTCTTTTTCTAACGACCAGCCAGGTAGCTGCACATTTTTATCTATCCATTCTTACAATAAAACCATGTTTTTTACCACCCTTTGGGATGACTCGCCAGTTTTGATTTAGGAAATAGGTTGTTCTTCCTTTTCTGAAAAGAAATTCCGACAAGTTCACAAGATGGACCGTTTTTCCCTCAGTCTAGTAGTTGGCATAGAAGAATTCTTGGAATAAGGTTGTTGTATGCTCAGTTTGAAGATAGACTTCACATAAAACCTAGAACTGACATACATTGATCATTGAATTGGGGGCAATGTCTTGGGGCCTCAGGTTGAAACAGTGTAGAAGATCCCTTAAGAATTTTGAGCCGGGAGGGTGAAAACCTCTTTGCAAATGACCAGTAAAGATGACGACTTCCCCTTCTCGAGGTTGAGGATAAAGCTCTTCTTTGGGATCTTGCATGTTTATCGCTTTCTTGGGTGGCAGAAGTCCTTGAGTTACCACATTATCTAAAGTAAGCTTGGATTCTTGAGACCTGGCCCAATTACAGGCCTTGGAGTTTTGGGAGGCCATGTGTGACTCAAGATAGCTACAAAAGAAAATAAGTATGAGTAAACTGAGGGGCAAGATATTGAGAGACTTATTGGTTGCTGAAGCCGCCAAAATTATCACCTAGGACATTTTAAGCCAGCCAATGTTGTAACTAGGTTTTAAGCCGGTAAGACAAACAAGGGTATTCACAGGGAAGGGTCCAGTAAAGACTTGGCAGAAAACTTCCTCACAAACAAGTTACAAACAAGTGGCTCTTATCACGACAGATCTAAAGACGAATGGAAAATAAGAAAAATATATGTTCTAAGGTGGTGGAGAGGCCTACATTAGTATTTTTGAATAAAGCTATTCTAAAGGGTTTTTGGTCCAAATTTGTGCACTGAGCAAGTCGGGGTAAGGCCGTAGCAGCAATATGGATGCACGAGGTTACGAATCTGAGGAGCATTTCTTCTGCGATGATTGAAAGAACATGGCATGAAATCGTTGGGAAATCTACAAACCCTCGACAAGAAGTATGTGTACCTGATGTGACCGGAAGGGGAGATTGATGGCTTCGGGTAGTTTGACGAGGAGAGCAAAGGTTTGTGGACTCGCAAGACGCTTAGAGAATTTTTTTTGCTGCAATCAAGATCTGACGTGGATGGTAATAGAGGAACATGCGAGGAAGAAGAAGGTGGAAACTATAACACGGGGCGTTGCCCACCTATTTATAAGGAAAAGGGGGACCGAAAGAGAATGGTCCCACGAAATAAGCGGCCGATTTGCACCTAGATTTTCATGCCAGACTGGATTTAGTGATGTTTTCGAAAGGATTCACCATAATGACCTAAGTCAACAATAGTTGATTTGATGACGTCATGTTGATAAGAAAACTAAGGGGATGTTAAGTTTCGTAGAAGGGATAATGACCCGACATTTTTGGCCGTCTCATTGATCTATCAAGATAGCTTGACATGAACAAGTTCAAATCAATCTGGGGTCCAATGTTGGGGATATAACACCAAGATTTAACCCGCCCAATGGGGGCGAGTCAAGCCACAAGGATAACATGAGAAGATGCGCCGGGGGACTTAGTCGACGAACCACCAAGCAGCCCATCACAAGAAGGCGGCGGCTCAAAGATGTACAAGGCAAGAGAGGCCAGAAGCTTTCCTGACTTAGGAAGAAAGATAAGGTAGATTTTTAGTAGGACACGGGTGTTTTATTCGACCGAAACTCCATTGTAGACTTGGGGCCTCTACCTATATATAAAGGAGAACCTTCAAGCCAAATAGATCAAGTAAGAAACCCTCGAGATCTTGGTTAGCGATTCCGCACCCTTGTAATCGAGATTCCCATCAATACAAACACAAAGCAAGACGTAGGCTTTTACCTCCATCGGAGGAGCCGAACCTGGGTAAATCCGCCTCTCGTTTCCCAATCAACCCCTTTGTGTCGCCACAACGCGACAATGGCCTCACGACTAAGTTCGTTCACGAGGACATCTGCCGTGACAAAGCCACGACACATAGGGAGGCATGTTTTTCCCATAGATCTCATCATCCTAGAATCACAAGGATTGGACGTGATACTAGGCATGGATTGGTTATCCAAGTACGAGTGAAACATCGATTGTATTAGTAAATCGATTCTTCTCACCACCCGGAGGGAAAATAGATCAAGTATGTGTCGAGGCATACGACAAGGAGGACATAGATGAATTCTCCTTTCGGAGTTGTTCAGGAGGAAGTACCAGTTGTAAAGGATTATCCCGATGTATTCCTCGACGAATTACCATGCATGCCACGGACCGAGACATAGAGTTTTTAATCGAGTTGTTGCCAGGAAATGGACCAATATCCAAGAGACCATACATGATGCACGCAATGATCTAGAGGAAATTAAGAAGCAAATTAAGGAATTATTGGAGAAAGGTTATATTCGACCGAGTTCATCACCTTGGGGAGCCCGAGTGTTTCTAGTTGAGAAGAAGGATGGATCCTTGAGAATGGTTGTAGATTATTGATACGTCCATTTTGCATCATTAATTACTATTGATATTTGAGTTATTCTTGTCCATTATCCCCTATGGAGAAGTAGTACGCACGAGGGAAGATGAGTCGGTCGCATCATACATACAAGATCTAGAACGTCACATCCACCGAATGAAGAATCAGATGTACTACAGCCTGGGGAACACCCGGGAGCTAATAACCCAGAATATTGAGCTGGAGGATGAAATAAAGGCAACTCGTGATGGATATGAGGAGGAAATCAGCATGCTACTGGAAAAGTACAAAAAGCTAAAGAAGAAGCTCTTAAGAGTAGTGGGGAAGATGGACCAAGGAGAAAACCTTCACAATGATGATAGTGATACATCCTTCATCGACAACAATGTAGATTATGAAGATGATGATGATGGAGAACATGATTGAGTCTTCTACCAATCAGAACTTCTAGACGACCACCATTTTAGATATCAGAATTCCAATTTATTTTCGATTAGTTTTTTAGTACGATGTTGTTTGTGACACTCAGGGTAATACTTATCTTAGATTCGATTGTGTGAAACTTGTTTGAGATTGAAAGGTGTGATTTGGAATTTATTTTCCTCATTTGAATATGGGTAGTGGGATTTTCGTATTAGACCCCTATTCTATTCTCAATTTCTCACCCACTCTGAACCCAACACATGCCTTCGAGACGTGCACCTTCGACCAAAATCTCAGAGAACAACATTCCACCCGGCTTACAGTAGTCGCTCCAGACCCAGAATTATATGTTGCAGTTTTTGATGACGAACATGAACCAGAACAACAACAACAACAACCCACCACCACCACCCCGAGTTGACAACCTTATCCGTTTCTTGAAGTTCAAACCCACCAGTATTCTCTAGCAGCACCGATCTGATTGTTGCAAATGACTGGCTCCGGAAGATCAGAAGGGATCTGACCACCACAGGATGCACTAATGTTGAGAAGGTGTGCTTTGCGGCGGATCAACTGGATGGACCAGCAACTTCGTAGTGGGTAAACTACACCACCACCTTCCCCATGGCCAATTGACATGGGATTAGTTCCAACACGCTTTTCGCACCGCACACATTTCAGCTAGAGCCATAAGTCTAAAGAAGAGGGAATTCCACAACCTATGCCAAGGAAGTCGTTCAGTGGCTTAGTATGTGGATGAGTTCACTATATTAGCCCTATATGCTCCAGGAGATGCGGCCATAGATGCCGCTAAACAATAGAAATTTCTGGAGAGACTGAATAATGATCTGGGAGTTCAGTTGACCGTGGCTCGCTTCAATAACTTTCGAGAGTTGGTTGAGAAGGCTATCATTCTGGAAGGCAAGAAGCATAAGATAGAGAACCGCAACAGGAAGTACGAACATGGAAAGTATATCTCTGGAGGTCAACAGAAGCCCCACTACACTCCGTACTCGAGAAATAATGGATTAGGACCCAGTAAGTTTGGAGGACACAACCATAACAACCATGGAGGTCATTCTTAGTCTGTAGGCAATGTACACAATAATAAAGCTCATAGGAATGGCATTGGTAATGGAGGCAACGGAAACCATCAGCGTTCTAGCCCTGCTACACCGGCGAAGAAGGATCTGAGCCAAATCACTTGTTTCATGTGCGGGGAGATCAGACACTACGCCACCGAACGTCTCGTGGCGAAGAATGGTAATGGAAATGGAAGCTCTAGAAAGAAGCCCAACCCTTTCACGAGAGGTTGGGTGAATCACGTCAATGTGAAGGAAATTGACGAGCAGCCTCACACAGTTGTTGGTACATTTTTGATTAATGCATTTCAATCCTTGTTCTTTTTGACACTGGTGCATCACATTCATTCATATCGAGGGGATTTGTGGACAAATTTAAGTTGCCAACCGTAGCCCTTAATTCACCTATGTTAGTAAGTACCCCAAGAGGAGAGACTATGGCTAGTCGGGGATGTTTTGAGTTGCCATTGACCTTAGTGATGGGGATATAACCGCAGGATTTAACCCGCCCTATTGGGGCGGGTCAAGACGCAAGGGCAACATGAGAAGATGGGCCGGGGGACTTAGTCCACGAAGCACCAAGCGGCCCATCACGAGAAGGCGGCTGCTCAAAGATGTACAAGGCAAGAGACGCGAGAAGCTTTCCTGACTTAGGAAGAAAGATAAGGTAGATTTAGAGTAGAACCCGGGTATTTTATTCGACCCGGACTCCATTGTAGACTTGGGGACTCTACCTATATATAAAGGAGAACCCTCAAGCCAAAGAGATCAAGTAAGAAACCCTCGAGATATAGGTTAGCGATTCCGCATCCTTGTAATTGAGATTCCCATCAATACAAACACAAAGCATGACATAGACTTTTACCTCCATGTGAGGTGCCAAACCAGGGTAAATCCGTCTCTCATTTCCCAATCAACCCCTTCGAGTCGCCACACCACGACAATGGCCTCACCACTAAGTCCCTTCACGAGGACATCTGTCGTGACAAAGCCACGACACATAGGGAGGCATGTTTTCCCGTAGACCTCATCATCCTATAATCACAAGGATTGGACGTGATACTAGGCATGGATTGGTTATCCAAGTACGAGTGAAACATCGATTGTGCTAGTAAGTTGATTCTTCTCACCACTTGGAGGGAAACGGATCAAGTATGTGTCGAGGCATATGCCATAGAGGACACAGATGAATACTCATTTGAGAGTTGTTCAGGGGGAAGTACCAGTTGTAAAGGATTATCCTGATGTATTCGTCGAGGAATTACGAGGCATGCCATCAGACTGAGACATAGAGTTTTTAATCGAGTTGTTGCGAGGAACCAGACCAATATCCAAGAGACTGTACCGGATGCACACAAATGATCTGGAGGAAATTAAGAAGCAGATTAAGGAATTATTGGAGAAAGGTTATATTCGACCGAGTTCATCATCTTGGGGAGCCCGAGTGTTTCTAGTTGAGAAGAAGGATGGATCCTTGAGAATGGTTGTAGATTATTGATACGTCTATTTTGCATCATGAATTACTCTTTATATTTGAGTTATTATTGTCCATTATCCCCTATTATCATACAATTCATATCTCCTTTCTCTGTGAATATGCAAGGTGCATCATTAAGAGGGAAATTTCAGGCAACTCTAATTGTGGACCGGGAAACCGAGAAAAAGGCAAAAAAAATAACTTTCTCCAAATGACTTGAAATATCTTGGTGATTTTTTGGAATATTTAAGAATTATTGGGTGAGAAATACACCGGAGGGGGGACACGTGATGTCCACCACGCAACATGGCGCGACCACCCCACTAACCGCGGCCTGATGCCTTGTGGGCCCCCTACTAGCCCTCTCGCAACCATATTCTCCTATATGGTGTGTTTTGACCTAGAAAAATCATAAGCAATCTTTCGGGACGAAGCGCCACCGTTTCGAGACAGAAACCTGGGCAGAGGCCCTTTTGCTGTCGTGTAGAGAGTTTCTGCCGGTGAAACTTACCTCCGGGAGGGGGAAATCGAGGCCATCGTCATCACCAACGCTTTCTTCTTCATGGGAGGACCAATATTTATGAACATCTTCACCAACACTATCTCATCTCCAGCCCTAGTTCATCTCTAGTATTCAATCTTTGTCCCAAAACCTCAGATTGGTACATGTGGGTTACTAGTGGTGTTGATTACATCTTGTAATTGATGCTTGTTGGATTACTTGGTGGAAGATATTATGTTTAAATCCTTAATTATCATTATTACGCCTCTGATCTTGAACATGCTGATGAGGTGTGAGTAGTAACTATTTTTCCCGAGGACATGGGAGAAGTCTTGTGATAAGTAATCATATAAAGTTGGTATTCGTTTGATATTTTGATGATATGTATGTTCTTACTTCTCTTAGTGGAGTCATGTGAACGTCTACTACATGGCACTTCACCATGTTATTATTATTTTTCCTTGTTCATGATAATTGTCTATTATTAATGCTATAATTGTATTAACCGGAAACAATAATACATGTGTGAATATATAGATCACAATGTGTCCCTAGTGAGCCTCTAGTTGGCTAGCTTGTTGATCAATAGATGATCATGGCTTCCTGATCATGGACATTGGATGTCATTGATAATGGGATCACATCATTGGGGAATGATGTGATGGACAAGTTCCAATCCTAAGCATAGCACTAGATCATATTGTTCATCTGCTAAAGATTTTCTAATGTCAAGTATGATTTCCTTAGACCATGAGATTGTGCAACTCCCAAATACCATAGGAGTGCTTTGGGTGTATCAAACATCACAACGTAACTGGGTGATTATAAAGGTGCACTACAGGTATCTCCGAAAGTGTCTGTTGGGTTGTAGGAATCGAGACTGGGATTTGTCACTCCATGTGACGGAGAGGTATCTCTGGGCTCACTCGGTAATCCATCATCATACTGAGCTCAGTGTGACTAAGAAGTTAGCCATGAGATGATGTGTTACAAAATGAGTAAAGAGACTTGCCGGTAACGATATTGAACAAGGTATAGGGATAGTGACGATCGATTCTCGGGCAAGTATCATACCGATAGACAAAGGGAATTGCATACGGGATTGATCGAATCCCCGACATCGTGGTTCATACGATGAGATCATTGTGGAACATGTGGGAACCAACATGGATATCCAGACCATGTTGTTGGTTATTGACCGGAGAGGTGTCTCAGTCATGTGTGTATGCTTCCCGATCCCGTAGGGTCTACACACTTAAGGTTCGATGACGCTAGGGTTATATGGGAATAATGTATGTGGTTACCGAAGGTTGTTTGGAGTCCCAGATGATATCCCACAAGTCACGAGGAGTTCCGAAATGGTCCGGAGGTAAAGATTCCTATATAGGAAGTGAGGATTTGATCGCCAGAAACGTTTCGGGCATCACCGGTAATGTACCGGGACCACCGGAAGGGTTCCAGGGGTCCAGCGGGAAGCGCCACCAGCTTCAAATTGCTACATTGTCCAATAGGTGCGTGGGAACCAGCCCCTAAGTGGGCTAGTGCGCCACCACCATCAGCCCAAGGCGCAACAAAGGGATAAGGGGCCAAACCCTAGAAGTGGAGGGGCTGCCTTGGGCCCAAAGCCCACCTTGGTGCGCAACCTCTCCACCATCTAGGGCTGCCGCACCCTTTGGGGTGGAAATCCTAAAGGGTGGGCACCCTCCTCCCTCTCCTCCAATATATATGTGGGGTTTTAGGGATGTTTGAGACAGAAGTTTGATCTCTCCTTGGTGCAGCCCTATCTCTCTTTCTCCTCGTCCTCCGTAGTGCTTGGCGAAGCCTTGTCGGAGTGCCACGTAGATCCACCGTCACCACGCCGTCGTGCTGCTGGAGCTCTCCCTCAACCTCTCTACCCTCCTTGCTGGATCAGGCGTTCGAGACGTCACCGGGCTGCACGTGTATTGAACTTGGTGGTGCCGTTGTTCGATACATAGATCGGAATCCACCGCAATCTTAATCGCTGTGAGTACGACTCCATCAACCACGTTCTAGCAGCGCTTCCGCTTAGCGATCTTCAAAGGTATGAAGATGCTCTACCCCTTTGCTCGTTGTTGGTTTCTCCATAGATAGATCCTTTTGTGACATAGGATTTTTTTTGAAATTACTATGTTCCCCAACAGTCATTGTGGAGTAACAATTAGATGATGGGTTGCTAGAGTGACAAAAGCTTAAACCCGAGTTTATGTGTTGCTTCATGAGGGGCTGATTCCGATCCACACGTTTAATGTTATGGTTAGATTTATCTTAATTCTTCTTTCTAGTTGCAGATGCTTGCGAGAGAGGGTAATCATAAGTTGGTTGTTTCATCAAGTAAGAACAACACCTTATCACCGGTCCACCCACATAACAAATTATCAAAGTAGCAAATGCGAATCATCTCAATATGATGAATATGACTAGACAAAAATTCCCATGTGTCCTCGGGAGCACTTGCTTTATATAAAAGTACTTTCAGGCGTGTCCTTTACTATAGAAAGGACTAGGATACCTTGCTGCACCTTTGGTACTATTGTTACTTGTCACTTGTTACAAATTATCTTGCTACAAAACTATCTATCACTATTACTTACAACACTTGCACATAATACCTTGGTGAAAACCGATTACCATTTCCTTCCGCTCCTCGTTGGGCTCGACACTCTTACTTATTGAAAGTACTATGATTGATCCCCTATACTTGTGGGTCATCAATTATCGTGCGCTGAACGAGGTGAGGATCAATAACAGATATCCGTTGCCGATGACCAATGATTTGTGTGACCAACTAGCTGGACCTAGTGTATTCTCCAAGATCGATCTTCGATCAGGATATCACGAGCTGAAGATCCGAGATCAGGATATACCTAAGATAATTTTTACCATGAGGTATGGGCTTTATGAGTATACTCTCATGTCTTTTTGGTTTGACTAATGCCCCTGCCTATTTTATGAGTATGATGAATAAGGTATTCATGGAGTTCTTGGATATTTTCTTGTGGTATTAATTTATGACATATTGATTTACTCAAAGAATGAAGAAGAACACAAGGAACATTTGCGCTTGGTTCTCTAGAAGCTCAGGGAACATCTGCTATATGCCAAGTTCAGCAAATGTGAGTTTTGGTTGAAGGAAGTTGGATTTCTCGGACATGTTGTATCAAGAGAAGCACTAGCAATAGACCCTTCCAAGGTTGAAACTATCACCAATTGGAAGGCACCACCTCAGTTAGAGAGATACGCGGTTTCCTTGAACTCACAGGATATTACCGGAGGTTTACTCAGAATTTCTCCAAGACCGCAAATCCCATGACGGAGTTATTGCAGAAAGACACCAAGTTTAATTGGACCAAGGTTTTGAGGCTAGTTTTCAGGAGTTGAAGAAACTTTTGGTTACGACCCCAGTGCTAGTTCTTCCCAATATACGCAAGGATTTTCAAGTGTATGCGTCGGTTCACATCAGGGACTTGGAGGTGTTCTTATGAAAGAAGGAAAGGTTGTAGCTTATACTTGACGTCAGCTTCGACCTCATGAGTTGAATTATGCCACGCATGATTTGGAGTTAGTAGCCGTAGAACATTCACTCAAGACCTGGAGACACTTCCTTATCGGCAATAGTTGTGACGTCTACACGGATCACAAGACTTTGAAGTACATATTCACACACAAGGATTTTAACGTCGACTACATGAAACTTAACCATGTTATGGGCCTAAGTGAAGTCATTATGGAGTATCAAGTAGATGATGGGTTTCTAGAGTGACAGAAGCTTAAACTCGAGTTTATGTGTTGCTTGATGAGGGGCACATCTGGATCCACACGTTTAATGCTACTGTTAGTTTTATCATAATTCTTCTTTCGTAGTTGCGGATGCTTGCGAGAGAGGGTAATTATTAGTTGGTTGTTTTTTCAAGTAAGAACAGTGACTTAGCACCGGTCCACCCACATATCAAATTATCAAAGTAGCAAACGCGAATCAACTCAATATGATGAACACTACTAGACAAGAATTCCCATGTGTTCTCGGGAGTGCTTGCTTTATATAAGAATACTTTCAGGCATGTCCTTTGCTATAAAAAGGATTAGGTTACCTTGTTGCACCTTTTCTACTATTGTTACTTGTCACTTGTTATGGATTATCTTGCTATGGAATTGTCTATCACTATTACGTACAACACTTGTAGAGAATACCTTGTTGAAAACTGCTTATCATTTCCTTCCGCTCCTCGTTGGGTTCAACACTCTTACTTATTGAAGGGACTATGATTGATCCCCTATACTTGTGGGTTATCAAGACTCTTTTATTGCACCATTGCCGGGGAGTGAAGCGCCTTTGGTAAGTGGAAATTGGTAAGGAAACATTTTTGTTACATGCTGAAATTTACTGTTGCTTGTCACTATGAAGGGTCACCCTCTGAGTGGCTTGTTCGGGGCATCTTCGCCTCGAACGAAAGTTGAGGAAGTTGTTCCATAACCTACTGAACCTACTGAAAATATTTATTATGAGATTCCTTCGGGTATGGTAGAGAAGCTATTGGTGAATCCTTATAACAGTCAGACTCATCCTGATTACCATTTGATATATGTCGATGAGATTTGTGGACAATTTAAGCTTTCAGGTCTACCCGGAGACAAAGTTAAGAAGAAAGTTTTCCCTTTATCTTTGGAGTGAAAATCACTAATGTAGTACAGGCTATTTTATGATATTGGATCATGCGACTCAAATCGCTTGAAGCTAGAATTTCTTCAGAAGTTTTATTCTATGCATTTATTCATCATGATCAGAATTTTATCTATAATTGCTGGCCCCGTGAAGAATAAAGTAACTCTCAAGCTTGGGGGAGGCTTAAATGTATTGTGCACATTTTCCCCAATCATGATCTCTCAAGAGAATTGATTATACAAAAAATTTATGATCGGCTTTCTCATGATGATCAAACATTACTCGATTCTTGTGCCGCTGGTTCCTATATGAAGGAGACTATTGAATTCAGATGGGATCTTCTAGAAAATATTAAACTCAACTATGAATATGGGGAACTCGATGAAGGTATAGAGTCAGGTATAAACTTAATTTTGATTGCGTTAGATCTTTCATGTAAACTTCTCCTTTTCATGAGTTTAGCAATAAATATGGTCTTAACTCTGAGATAGTAGTTACTTTTTCTGAATCTTTTGCTATCTATATTGATATTCCCAAGGAGAAGTGGTTTAAATATAATTCTCCCATTGAAAAATTACCTGAGGAACGTGTTAAAGTTAAGAAGGAAGAAATAATTGTTAACCATGTAGATCCAATTGTTCTTACTGCTTATATTGAGAAACCTCCTTTTCATGTTAGGATTGGGGAACATGCTAAGGCTACAAAAGTAGTTAGTAAAATATATGTCAGGACACCTAAACCTTCTCAACAAATAAATGTTGAGCCTAATGTTTCTATAGTTAAAGATCTCCTAGTTGATAACATTGATGGGCAGGTTATTTACCTCTGGATGAAGCTGTGAGAATTGCAAAACCAGCTAGAAACAAATGAGATGAACTTGACAAAAATAAACCGGCGGTAGGCACGTCTATTATCTTAGTTAAAATTGGAGATCATTGCTATCATGGCCCGTGTGATATTGGTGCTAGTATTAGTGATATACCTTTTACATTATATCAAGAAATTATGCATGATATAGCACCATCATCAATTGAAGATATAAATGTCACTATTAAACTTGCAAACCTTGACACTATTTCACCACTTGGGATTGTTAGAGATGTTGAAGTCTTGTGTGGAAAAGTCAAGTACTCCACTGGTTTCTTAGTGCTTGGTTCAGAACAAGATAACTTTTATCCTATCATATTTGGTAGACCTTTCTTGAATACTGTTAATGTTGAAATTAATTGTGCTACCGAGAAGGTCAAAGTGAGCTTTGGTGATATGTGTCATCAGTTTAATTTCTCCAAGTTTATTAAATAGCCACATGAAAAATAATTGCCTATTAAGGATGAAATAATTGGTCTTGCTTCTATTGCTATACCTCCTACCGATCCACTAGAACAATATTTGCTAGACCATGAGAACGATATGCATTTGAATGAAAGGAATGAAATATATAGGATACACCTTAACTCAACAACCTATCCTTAATCACAACTTAGCATTTGATATTTCATGTGATCCTACTCCACCCAAAGGAGACCCTGTATTTGAGCTTAAGGCTTTACCTGATAGCTTGAAGTATGCTTATCTTGATGAAAAAGAAGATATATCCTGTCATTATCAGTTCTAACCTTTCAAAGCATGAACAAAAGAGATTACTTAAAACTTTAAGGAAGCACATGGATGCTATTGTTTATACTCTTGATGATCTTAAGGGCATAAGTCCCACTCTCTATCAGCATAATATTAATATGGAATTTTATGCTAAACTAGTTGTTGATCACCAATGCATTCTCAATCCTAAGATCAAAGAGGTCATAAGAACTGAAATACTAAAACTCCTGGAGGCTCGTATAATTTATCCTATTGCCGATAGTATATAGGTAAGTCATCTCCATTGTGTTCCTAAGAAAGGTGGTATAACTATTGTTCCTAATGATAAAAATGAACTTATTCCACAAAGGATAGTAACTCGTTATAGGATGGTAATTGATTTCAGAAAGTTGAATAAAGCTACTAGCAAATATCATTACACCTTTTTATTGATCAAATGCTAGAAAGATTATCTAAGCACACACACTTTTTATTTCTTGTTGGATATTCTGGATTCTCTCAAATACGTGTGTCAAAAGAGGACCAAGATAAAACTACCTTTACTTGCTCTTTTGGAGCCTATGCTTATAGGCATATGCCTTTTGGTCTATGCAATGCACCTTCTATCTTTCAAACATGTATGACTGCTATATTCTCTGACTTCTGTGAAAAGATTGTTGAGGTCTTCATGGATGATTTTTCCGTTTATGGAACTTCTTTTGATGATTTCTTGAGAAACCTTGATCGAGTTTTGCAGAGATGTGAAGAAACTAATCTTGTCTTTAATTGGAGAAGTGCCACTTTATGGTGAATGAAGGTATAGTACTTGGGCATAAAATTTCCGAACGAGGTACTGAGGTAGATAAGGCCGAAGGTGATGCAATAGAGAAAATGCCATGCCCAAAAGATATCAGAGGTATAAGAAGTTGTCATGGTCATGCTGGTTTCTATAGACATTTCATTAAACTTTTCTCAAAGATTTCTAGGCCATTAACTAATCTTCTTCAAAAATACGTTCCTTTGGTTTTTGATGATGATCGTGTAGAAGCCTTTGAAATACTCAAGAAAGCCTTAATTTCTGCATCTATTGTTCAACTACCTCATTGGAACCTACCTTTTGAAATTATGTGTGATACTAGTGATTATGTCGTTGGTGCTCTTCTAGGGAAAAGAGTAAACAAGAAACTGAATGTCATTCATTATGCTAGTAAGACCCTAGATAGTGCTCAAAGAAAGCATGCTACTACTGAAAATGAATTTTTAGCAGTTCTGTTTGCATGTGATAAGTTTAAACCTTACATCATTGATTCTAAAGTAACTATTCACACTCATTATGTTGCAATTAAATACCTTATGGAAAAGAAAGATACTAAACCTAGACTTATGAGATGGGTGCTATTACTCCAAGAATTTGACTTGCATATCGTCGATAATAGAGGAGCTGAAAAACCTGAAGCAGATACTTGTCTAGGATGGAAAATGTTCTTTATGACCCACTGTCTATTGATGATAATTTTCCCGATGAGGAACTTACTCCTATAAATACTTCACTTAGTACTCCTTGCTATGTGGATTATGATAATTACATTGTTGCTAAATGTATTCCGCCTAGCTTCACCTATCAACAAAAGAAAAAAAATCTTCTATGATTTACGACATTACTTTTAGGATGACCCACATCTTTATTAAGAAGGAGTAGATGGTGTTATGATGTTGTATACCTGAGCATGAATAGGAACAAATCCTATGGAAGTGTCATTCCGAGGCGTATGGAGGACACCATGGTCGTGACAAAACTGCACACAAGGCATTACAATCCGGTTTATATTGGCCTACTCTTTTTAAAGAGGCTCATAAGTATGTCTTTTAGTGTGATGAATGTCAAAGCGTTGGTAATATTGGTAAACATCAGGAAATGCCTATGAACTATTCAATTGCTATTGAACCATTTAATGTATGGAGCTATTATTTTATGGGACCTTTTCCTTCCTCTAATGGGTATACTCATATTTTAGTTGTTGTTGATTACATTACTAAGTGGGTAGAAGCTATTCTAAGTAGTAGTGATGATCATAACACCTCTATTAAAATGCTTAAAGACATCATCTTCCCAAGGTTTGGAGTCCCTAGATATTTAATGACTGATTGTGGTTCACATTTTATTCGTGTTGCTTTCCACAAAATCCTAGCTGAATATGATGTTAACCACATAATTGCATCACCTTATCAACCTTAGTCTAGTGGCCAAGTTGAATTGAGAAACCAAGAAATAAAACTAATGTTGCAAAAGACTGTCAATAGGTCTAGAAGAATTGGTCTAGGAAACTTGATGATGCTTCATGGTCTTATAGACCTGCTTATAAAAGTCCCATGGGGATGTCCTCATATAAAATTGTCAATGGAAAAGCTTGTCATTTACCTCTCGAGTTAGAACATAAAGCTTATTGGGGAATTAAAGAACTTAATAATGACTTTAAACTTGCTGATGAAAAGTGCTTATTTGATATTATCTCACTAGATTAATGGAGGACGCAAGTCTATGAAAATGCCAAGTTTTTTAAAGCAAAAGTTAAAAGATGGCTTGATAAGATAATCCAAAAATGATACTTCAATGTAGGAGATGTAGTGCTTTTGTACAATTCTCGTTTCAGATTCTTTGTAGGTAAAATCCTCCCCAAATTGGAAGGCCCATATGTTGTCGAGGAGGTTTATTGCTCAGGTGATATGAAGATGAATAACTTCGAAGGCAAGAACCCTAGAGTGGTAAATAGGCAAAGAATTAAGCATTACATCTTAGGTATGCCCATTAATGTTGAAACTAACATTATCCAAGTGATAGCACCGGAGGAGCACATAAGAGAGACCTTTCGAAACACTCCACAAACCAGAAAAGGGTGTAGGTACGTGAAAAGGAAACAAACCGACTCCAAAAATTCCAAAAAATATGTTCTCGTGGTGTTGGTATTTTAGAAAAATTACACAAATAAAAAGGAGCCATGGGACCCATGAGGAGTCCACAAGGCAACATGGCGCGAACACCCCCCCTTGGCGCGCCGTGATGCCTTGTGGGCACCTCATGTGCCTCCCGGACTCCGTTTTCTCCCGATAATGTATTCTTACCTAGAAAAAAATCATTATATATACTTCCGGCTGTTTTGGCCACCGCATATCGAGATTTTCCTCTGTTCTTGCTTTAGGTTGTTTTTCTGACAGGTCTAGATCATCATGGCTCCATTGACCCCCCGTAAGAAACATCGCATAGTTCGACCTTCACCAGGCATGCGTCCATACAGCAAGATCTACTACGAGTTGTATTTAGGAGAGGAGGATACACAGGGGTCCCAGAATACGTTATGAGGGAGACCCAAGAGGAAGCTGAGGGATCCAAAGGAGAGTACACAAATCTATCCCCTGTAGTCTCTAATAAGGGAGAATCACTATTACTTCTTCGTGATGATATTTCCTTACCTGAGATTGATGCATTGAATGCCACGAAATCTATCTGTGCCCAAAATACAACACTAACTAATGAAGTCATCTTACTAGAGCAGAGTAACCTGGAATTTCTCCTAAGGACAAAGGACAAGTCTGCCTCATCATCATCACCATCATCACCCAAGAAAGATGCCTCAGTACATGGGTATGGGCACCACCCTTAGCTTGTTCCAAGTTTGGGGGAGGTGCCCCGGTATCATATCACCATCACTTCCACCATTGCCATTTATCATTAGTTCGATCGTTAGTTGTTTTATGATTTAGAGAAATAAATTTCAGATTTGCTTTTCTTAGAATTTTTGCTTTGAGATCCATCTATCCTTGTAATCGAGTATGAGAGTTATATGATAAAGATTAGTTGAGTTTGTGTGCTTTACTTCTGTGCACCCCATCATCATAGCATAGCAATAACAAGGAAACATAAAGATCATATGCTTATGTCATGAGATGTATTGACTTATCACAAAAAAGGTATACGTGATGAAAGTTGTTGAAAGTAAAAAAACATATTATTAGTCATTGATGCAATCTAAGAAAGATTATGATAGAGGAGAGAAGAATCACATATAAATACACTGTCTTGGACATATTTTATGATTGTGAGCCCACACCAAATATTATATAATGATCAAGTGTTGATATTGGACATGGAAGACAACACAATGATTATGGTAGTTTACATTCACATAGAAGTTATATGGTCATGTATCCTTTAAAATGCGTTCCTTACTTTAGATCCTTTTTAGCCCAAAAATTCCGCACTAAGTATATATACTACTTATGCATCTATAACCGTGAAACCCGATCTCTTGCCATGACAGTCCACCATGCCTACCTATGGATTGAATAAGACCCTTCAAGTATGTTGTCACCAGAGCATCGAGAAATACACATTGCTCCTAAACATGTATGATGTTTTATTGTACGGGAAAATAAGCTTTGTACGATCTTGTGCTGGTAAATAAATAAAAGCGACAGACTGCATAAAAAAGTTTGCCATCACAAGGGGCAATATAAAGTAACATTCATTTGCACTAAGAGTTTGCACATCCAAAAACTTAAAAGTGCATGACAACCTATGCTTGCCTCTATGAAGGGCCTATCTTTTATCTTCGGGAGTTCAATCTTGTGTGTGAGTCAATAAAGTTTATTCCTCTTCCTACCTATTAATTCTATAGTGGCAAGCACTATGTGTTGAGGAAAGATTTAGACTTATATATCCAAATGGATGTACATGATCATGATTTATTATCGTTGACATTATTCTGGAGGTAAATAAGTTCGGGGGCAAATCATTTAAGCACATACCTTCTTATGTGTCCTATGGAAACATGACCTCCAAAACATGTCTTGAGGGTGAGCAATCATAGAAGATTAAATGATAGTTGAGTATGTGAACTCACCAAAAAGAAAGCTCTAACATAGAATCTCCTCTGAAATATGATGAATTATGATTGTCCCAATGATTGAGTTCATAGTTTCTTGATTGTCAATAAAGTTTATGCTTCTTACTCCAATAGTTGTGAATGGATTGTTACTTGTTTATGAGGAGGTAGATGATAAAATACTTGCTGCTATGCTAATATTCATGATGCTCTCATCTTCGTATTCTGTTTTTATCCACACCTCTCTCTCAAATCATGTGGTCATTATTTTCAAGCTCGACTTCTGCTTTACGACATGCAAGATCTAAGCTTGGGGGAGTTGATACATTTGCATCACAAATTACTATTAATATTTGAGTTATTCTTGTCCATTATCCCCTATTATCATAATATTCTTATGTCCTTTCTCTCTGAATATGAAAGGTACATCACTCAGAGGGAAATATCTCGAAACTGGAATTCTGGACTAGGAAACCGAGAAAAGGGCAGAAAAATCAACATTCTCCAAATGACCTGAAATTTCACGAAGAATTTTTCCAGAATATTTATGAATTATTGGGGCAGAAATACACCATAGGGGGGCATGTGCTGTCCACAAGGCAACAAGGTGCGACCACCCCTTGGTCGTCCCCTCATGCCTTGTGGCCCCCCTACTGGCCCTCTAGCGACCATATTCTCCTATATGTCATGCTTTTTTACTTAGAAAAAATAATAAGCAATCTTTCGGGAGGAAGCGTCGCCGTCTCGGGGTGGAAACCTGGGCACATGGCCTTTTGCTCTCCTACACAGAGATTCTGTCGGGGAAACTTCCCTCCAGGATGGGGAAATCGAAGCCATCATCATCACCAATGCTTCCTCTTTCATGGGAGGACCAATCTTCATCAACATCTTCACCAGCACCATCTCATCTCCAAACCTAGTTCATCTGTTGTATTCCATATTTGTCCAACAACCTCAGATTGGTACATGTGGGTTACTAGTTGTGCTGATTACATGTTGTAGTTGATGCTTGTTGGATTACTTGGTGGAAGATATTATGTTCAGATCATTAATTATCATTATTATGCCTCTCTTCTTGAACATGTTGATGAGGTGTGAGTAGTAACTATTGTTCTTGAGGACATGAGAGAAGTCTTGTTATAAGTAATCATATAAAGTTGGTATTGTCGAATTTCGGGCTCCACAAAACTCTAAAGATTCGAACTCAAGGGCGTGTACTAAGATCTCTCGTGGGCTCGCGTCACCTAACTTGCTACTCGATGTGGATGGCAGATAACTCCTCGATGGTGAGGAAGACACACAACACGACAGTTTACGCAGGTTCGGGCCGCTGAGAAGCGTAATACCCTACTCCTGCTTTGGTGGATTGCCTCTCGTGGAGGTTGGTGGATGAACTAGTATGGTGTTCTAATGCCTCCGGAGGCTCGATGGCCTTTGCGTAGTGCCAATCGGCGAATGAATAGATCTCCTCCCCCGTGTGAAGTAACCTACCGTCCACATATATAGTGGCGGCCTCGGTCCTCTTCCCTTATCATTTCAGCGGAAAGGGATCCCACAATGACCAATATTCAAGGGGGACAGGGGAACATGCTTCCCCTGTCCTAAAGTAGTCTTCGCCTGCAAAGGGGCTGCCAGCACCGTAGGGACATGCCCAGGGATGAGGTACGTCGTGCCGACAGGCGGTGGTGGCCTTGTTGCACTAGAATGGAAACCTTTGGGAGATGCCTTGGAGACCTGCGTGCGTCCTTGCCCCTCTTTGCACTAAAGGGGAAACTGCACCGTCCCGCCGCCTGCTGCTCGCCTGTCCTTCCCCCGCGTCATCCTAGACTCCTGAGGCCAGGTCTCGCCTCGGAATGTCCGCTGATACGTCTCCATCGTATCTGCTTTTCCAAACTCATTTTCCCTTATTTTGGACTCTAATTTGCATGATTTGAATGGAACTAACCTCGACTGACGCTGTTTTCAGCAGAATTGCCTTGGTGTTATATTTGTGCAGAAATCAAAGTTCTCCAAACGTCCTGAAAATTTACGGGGAGCAGTTTTGGAAAATATCAAAAATATCTACGTCAAGTTCCACCTCAAGGGGTGGGCCAGTGGGCCACAAGCCCCTGCTCCGCCACCACCCCCTGGTGGCGGTGGCTAGGCTTGTGGGGCCCACAGGCACCTGCCGCCCCCAACTCCAGCTCTATAAGTTGCCTTTCGTCCCAGAAAAAAATAAAAAGAGAAGTTTTCGTCGCGTTTTCGATACGGAGGCGCCGCCACCTCCTGTTCTTCATCTGGAGGGCAGATCTGGAGTCCGTCTTGGGCTACAGAGAGGTGAAATCGTCGCTATCGTCATCATCAACCTTCTTCCCTCTCCAATTCCATGAAGCTCTTCGTCGTTCGTCAGTAATCTATTCGTAGGCTCGCTGGGCGGTGATGAGTAGGACGAGATCTATCATGTAATCGAGTAAGTTTTGATGGGGATTGATCCCTAGTATCCACTATGTTCTGAGATTGATGTTGCTACTACTTTGCCATGCTTAATGTTTGTCACTAGGGCCCGAGTGCCATGATTTCAGATCTGAAATTATTATGTTGTCACTAATATATGTGTGTTTTAGATCCGATCTTGCAAGTTGTAGTTACCTACTATGTGTATGATCCGGCAACCCCCGAGTGACAATAACCGGAACCACTCCCGATGATGACCATAGTTTGAGGAGTTCATGTGTTCACCAAGTGCTAATGCGTTGGTCCGGTTCTATATTAAAAGGAGAACCATAATATCCCATAGTTTCCTTTTGGACCCCGCTGCCACGGGAGGGATGGACAATAGATGTCATGCAAGTTCTTTTCCCTAAGCACGTATGACGACACACGGAATGCATGCCTACATCACATTGATGAACGGGAGCTAGCCACATATCTCTCCATGTTATAGCTGTTGCATGATGAATATCATCCAAACAAATCACCGACCCATTGCCTACGAGTTTGTCCTACTACTGCTTTTAGTTGTCTTGCTCTGCTGCTACTCCTACTACTGTTGCTAGTGCTCTTACTTGTCTTGCTCTGCTATTGCTGCTACTACTGTTGCTACTGCTGTTACTTGTCTTGCTCTGCTGCTGCTGCTACTACTGTCGCTTGCTATTGCTGCTACTTTCTACTGCTGTCACTACTACTGTTCCTTGCCGCTGCTATTGCTCGTTACTCGCTACTTTGTTGTTACTACTGTGCTTGGACATACTAATCTTTCAGGTGTGGTTGAATCTGAAAATTCAGCTGCTAATACTTGAGAGTATACTCTCACCTCCCGTCGTGCAAACCAACGAATTGGGTCAAATACTCTACCCTCGAAAACTGCTGCGAACCCACGCGCTGGTGGGCCATCAACAACATTATTCCAGTCTCATTAATGGGGAGTGCTTTTAGCATTCTTCCGGTGTCGTTGCAGGAGAAGGTTTGTTATCATAAGCATTCGTCTAGCTAACGCCAGAGATTGCAGATCAGCATTTTGCTGACGCCGTTGCCGGGGAGGTATTGCTATATTCTCTGAGTTACTTGGGATTTATATCTGCTGATCATTATGAAGAATCTAAATGATCCGAAGACCAAAGTCTTTCCCTCAACTACGAGGGGAGGTAAGGAATTGCCATCTAGCTCTGCACTTGATTCTCCTTCAGTTATGAGTAAGTTTGCGACATCACCTCCTGCTAGAAATCTTGGTATGTCACCTGTGCTTGATGATGCTTATGATGCTACTGCTAGAGATGCTATGCTTGATACTATGCCTGATACTTCTAGAGATGCTATGCTTGATACTATGCCTGATGATACTATGCTTGATACTATGCCTGATACTGCTAGAGATGCTATGCCTGATACTGCTAGAGATGCTAGAGATGCTATTTTTGCCTGATAATGCTATGCTTGATACTACTAGAGATACTCCTATGCCTGATGTTGCACTAGGAGTGTCCCTTGATGCTCATATTGCTAGAGTTACTGCCAATGCTCGTGATGCTTCTGAAACTACCGATACTATTGAGATAGAACCTGCTTTTGCTCCTGCTAGATCTAGCTCTCCTAGATATGAATTGCCTGATATACCTGAGGGTTACATTATGGAGGGAGAGATAGCTGAGGATTTTCTTGCGTGTAAGGATGCCTATGACGCTGAGAAATTACTTCTCAAGTGGAAGGAAAAATCTTGGGAAGCTAAGATGAAATATGACCCGAAGTTTGCCACTTCACCTATCTTTATCACCGATAAGGATTATGAATTCTCTGTCGATCCTGAGATAATCTCTCTAGTCGAATCTGATCCTTTTCACGGTTATGAGTCTGAGACGGTCGTAGCCCATCTTGCCAAACTACACGATATAGCCACCCTTTTCACTAATGAGGAGAAGATCCGCCACTACTATATCCTTAAGCTGTTTCCTTTCTCTCTAAAGGATGATGCTAAAGCCTGGTTCACCTCTCTTTCTCCTGGATGTGTGAGTAGTCCCAAGGAGATGGTCTATTACTTTTGTGAGAAATATTTCCCTGCCCATAAGAAGCAAGCTGCCTTGCAGGAAATATACAACTTTGCTCAACTCCAAGAAGAGAGTCTTCCACAAGCTTGGGGAGGCTCGTCCAGCTACAGAATGCTTTGCCTGATCACCCTCTTAAGAAGAACGAGATACTTGATATCCTCTATAACAGACTTACCGATGCCTCTAGAGACCACCTAGATAGTTGTGCCGGTTGTGTTTTTAGGGAACAAACTGTAGAACAAGCTGAGACTGTACTGAATAACATCTTGATCAACGATAATGCTTGGACTATTCCCGAACCACCTCCTAAGCCAACTCCTAAGAAAAAGAGGTATTCTATTCCTCAGTCCCGAAGATATGCAAGAAGCCAAGAAATCTATGCAAGAGAAAGGCATTAGATCTGAAGATGTCAAAAATCTACCACCTATCGAAGAGATCCATGGTCTCGATAACCCGATACAGGTAGTAGAAGTGAATTCTATGCGTAGGTTTGATGAGAGTGATATTCCTTTTGATAAACCTGCTAGCCTATGCTTTGATGAATTTGACAACTTTGTTGCCAAACAACAGAGTTTCAATGATTATGTTAGCAGACACTTGGAACAAAGTACTCGTATGCTTAGCCATTTAAGTGCTTCTGTAGACAGAAATGTCAACGATTTGAAGCTTCTGAGTAAACATGCCTCTGTGATTACTACTCAGGTAGAACAAGTACTTAAAGCTCAGAATGACTTGCTCAATGAATTAAGTGACAACTCTGTCAGAGTCATTACTAGAGGAGGCAAAATGACTCAGGAACCTTTGTATCCTGAAGGTCATCCTAAGAGAATTGATCAAGATTCTCAAGGAGTCAATGCTGATACACCTAGTCATCCTAAGGAGAAGAAGAACAAGGATGATAGAAGCCTGCATGCCAGTCACCAAATACTGTCACACCGGAAGAACCTAATGATATTTCTGCGTCTGATGCAAAAGCACAATCTGGTGATGAATATGAACCTGGTGACAATATGGACAGTGATGTTCATAATAATGCTCAACCTAGAAATGATGAGGATGTGGAGATTGAACCTACGGTTAATCCTGATAATCCACAACCTAAGAAATACGACAAGAATGACTTCATTGCTAGGAAGCATGGTAAAGAAAGAGAGCCATGGGTTCAGAGACCTATGCCCTTTCCTCCTAAGCCATCCAAGAAAAAGGATGATGAGGATTTTGAGCGCTTCATTGAGATGATAAGACCCGTCTTTCTGCAGATGCGGTTAACTGATATGCTCAAGATGTCTCCGTATGCCAAGTACATTAAAGATATCGTGACTAATAAACGGAAGATACCAGATCTTGAGATCTCCACCATGCTTGCCAACTACACTTTCAAAGGTGGAACTCCTAAGAAACTTGGTGATCCCGGAGTGCCCACTATACCTTGCTCCATTAAAGGAAACTATGTAAGAACTTCTTTATGTGACCTTGGAGCCGGTGTTAGTGTTATGCCACTCTCTCTTTATCGTAGACTTGAGTTGGATAAGTTGACACCCACTGAAATTTCACTGCAAATGGCCGACAAATCAACTGCTTTCCCTATCGGCATTTGCAAGGATGTGCCTGTTGTGGTTCCTAACACCACTATCTTAACAGACTTTGTTATCTTGGATATTCCCAAGGACGATGCCATGGCTATCATCCTCGGAAGACCCTTTTTAAACACTACAGGGCTGTTATAGATTGCAACAAAGGCAATGTCACTTTCCATGTCAACGGTAATGAGCACACAGTGCACTTTCCGAAGAAACGATATCCAGTACATTGCATGAATGCTATCGAAAAGACTTCATCGATTCTCATTGGGAGCTTTGAATGGCCTATTCCTCGCGTCAAGATGAAGTATGATTTGCTTGTTGGGGAGATACATATCCCCATTGAGGTGACTTAGTGGCTATTTGAAAATTCTTTGTTCTCTCTTGCGATTCGAGAAGGTTTTGTCATAAGGACTTGATCAACCCCATTGACGGATTTCTTTCGATGACCATGAAACGGATGAATCAAAGAGTCACATACCTGTGTTTTGAGCTTTCCTTTTTTGTTTCTTAGAAGAAAAATGATAGAATTAGTTTAGCTTTTCCTGTTTTCTATTTTAGTGTCCCGGAGAAAAATACCTCGAAAATAAAAGTTCTTCGATGGTCCTGAAAATTTAGTATGATTTTTTCTGGAATTTTTGATAATTTCTGGGCGTGAGAGCTGCCCTGGGGGCCAGACCAGTGGGCCACAAGCCCTCCCACCGCCACCTACCCCCTAGTGCCGGGATGCAAGCTCGTGGGGCCCACAGGCACCCCCTCCACTCATTCCAGCTCCCAGCCTCTTCTTCCACCTCTAGGAAAATTGTTTCGCAGCTCAAACCCGTGTTCTTGCTCATTTGGCTGTGATTTTCGATCTCTTTTCTCAAAGCACCATTCTCCGAACCGTTTTGGGGAAATTACTCCTTGGTAAGTGACTCCTCCATTGGTCCAATTAGTTTTTGCTCTAGTGCTTTATCCTTCGCGTATTCTTGCTACCTTGGTGACCCTGTTCTTGAGCTAGAAATGTTGATTTTAGCTAGTCCCAAGTAGTTTTAGCGCGTGATACGGTATTTAGGCACTAGTAGGAGTAGTTGCTACAAGGTGTGGTGGGTCTTTATTCACATTCCTCTTGAACTCCAAAAATTTCAGCATAAGGAAATTATGTCAGGAGGAAGTTTCATGGTGGTTCCTCAAGTAAGAAGGGTCCCCGTCTCTCTTTTCGGGAGCCCGAACCTTTTCAACTAAGGGACGCACCGGTGCAACCATGTGAATGGACTTCCGATGAGTTCATGATCGAAGTAGGTTTCAAGGATGAGTTTGATACACTTGTCCGCAATGCCGGGTTAGAAGAATTCCTCTCAGATAAATGTGAGCAGTATGCTATGCTCACTGCCTCTTTCGTGCGTAGATTTAAATTTTTAGCTGGCCGTGACTCATCCATACTGTTTGATCTGTACGATAAATCCTATACCGTGGATCTGGAGGATTTCAATAGGATTTGCAAGATACCCGATTGGGGTAGTGTTAATGATCCTCCTAAGTCTTCGGTCAGAGACTATGTCTCCAGTATAACTGTTGGAGAAACCAGAGATATCACGCAAGCCACCATAGGAAGCATCCATTTCCCTGCCTTGCACTACCTTGCCCTCTTCATAGGTAGGTGCATTAACGGCAAGGGTGCACATTGTCACCTATGCGGTTCCGACCTTAGTATCCTTAAGAGCGTAGTAACAGGTGACATGAGCTTCAATATGGGAGCTATAATAGCAAGGAGGCTGAATAAAAATGCCAGTGAGGGGGATTTCTTTGGTGGAGATTATGCTACACGCTTAGCAAATTTTCTGGGAGTATCCATCCGTCCAGAAGACCCTCCTCTTCGTACAGCCTACCTTGATCGAGTTGCGCTAACACGCTACTAGTTCCTCGAGAGAGATCATGGATCCCTCCTATACCGCTTGATATTTAATCGGCAACGTGTTTTCCATATTACCCTTCCTGCTCCTGCTTTCTTTGACTTCCAGGTTAAACGAAGATACTACATAACCATAGGAGAGGCAGAGGAGTATGAGAGGGAGGCTACGGCTGCTCGACTTTGTGAGGCAGCTATTCAGACAGTGGCTGCAGCACTCCCGTATAACACCCATTATGACTTTGGGTTTCTCCAGGATCCACCATGGGAGTAGACCAAGCTAGGCCAAAAGCCTAAGCTTGGGGGAGTACGTGTTCTCACCGACTTTACATTCATGCTTATGCTTTCACTTTGTTAGCCCGTGTTTACACTTTCCCACTGTATTATCCATGCTAGTTTCTTTTCGTTTTCTTGTTTTCTTGTTTTGTGTCCTTTTGAGAAAACCCAAAAAGATTTTTCTTTCTTCTTTTGCTTGTTGGGAGCTTTCCCGTGTAAATAGTTTTCTTTTTATTTGTGTCGAGGTAGAAGATATTGGTTACAATGCTTAGTGGTTCTTACATGCTTACCTGTTTAGCTTTCAAAGAGCCATATTATTTTATCTTCTCCTTTGTGTTTGCCTGCAGATTCAACTTAGTCCAATGCGCTTATTATCGTTTTCATCGTTCGATCGTGCAAATGAAAGGCAACAATGATGGTATATGATGAAGTGACTCAGACTAAAAAGCTGGTATGAACTCGATCTATTTTGTTTTTGTAAATATGACTAGCTTGTCGACCCAGATTTAGCTTTGTTGTGAGAACCATGTTTGCAATGACATCTTAGAGATCATAGTTTCTGATGCCATGCTTATTTAGCTGAGAGCTTATAATGGTTTCTTGGATGCCAACATAGATTTTGAGATGACTATGATGTAGTATGATATGATGGTATTCTCCTTTGAATGTTTCAAGTGGCTTGACTTGGCGCATGTTCATGCATGTAGTTGAAACGAAATCAACATAGCCTCTATGATGTTCGCGTTCATGGTGATTTATATCCTGTTCATGCTTGCATTCAATGTTAGTCAAACTCATTGCATCTTGATGACTGTTGTCGCTCTCTAGTTGGTCGCTTCCCAGTCTTTTGCTAGCCTTCATTTGTACTAAGCGGAATACTGTTTGTGCATCCACCTCCATAAACCAAAAAGTTTTTCCATGAGAGTCCACCATACCTACCTATTTGCGGTATCTACCTGCCGTTCCAAGTAAATTTGCATGTGCCATTCTCTAAACCTTCAAGAAATAATCTGTTTTGCATGCCCGAACCGCTCATGTGGTGACAGAGGGCTATTGGTATCTTCCATGCTAGGAGTGTTATCCTCGACATGTGTTTATTCACAGTCATTCACGAGAAAGGGGCCGATATTTGGGATGCCCAGTTCCACGCTTAAATCGAAAACATAACTGTAAAACAAGACTCCCCCCGGTTGATGTTAGTATGGACGGTACCCGAGGATTCGGCTAGCCGTGGAGTGTGATTGATTGGTGGTGGGGGAGTTAAAACTTTACTTTTTTGTTTGGGAACCGCCTATAGCATGAGTAGCATGGAAGATATTGAGAACTCTTGGTCATTGCGTTGACAATGAAAGCATGCCACCCAAAATTATTATCTCTGTTTTCAAGCTTGAGCTCTGGCACCTCTGCAAATCAATGCTTCCCCCTACGAAGGGCCTGTCTATTTATTTTCCTGTCGAGTCATCCTCCTCTTATATAAGCACCAATTAGAGAGCACCTCTGTCATGTCTATGCTTTTCTTTTGATTGATATTGAGTATGACTATGACTGGATCTTTGTTGCTATGAATTACAATGTTTAGTCAGCCCTTGATCTTTGAAAGTGCTCTGCATTTATGTTTTGTGGTCTCAGAAAGAGCTAGCGAGATACCACCTATTCATATTGCTTCATGCTTGTTTTGATTGAAGTGTTTGTATTTGAAACTCATTATTATTTGCTCGTTAGCTGATTATGCCATCGATATTAGTTTACCGTGAGACCTTTGTGTCATTTGCTTATGTGGTTAACTTGTGATCTTGCTGAAATTCTGGTTATGAGTTAGACATAGTTGCAACAACAAGATCAAACAAAGTTTGTCAAAGTTTTTCGTTCTCTCTCAGTTTGTCAACTGAGTTGCTTGAGGACAAGCAAGGTTTTAAGCTTGGGGGAGTTGATACGTCTCCATCGTATCTACTTTTCCAAACTCTTTTGCCCTTGTTTTGGACTCTAATTTGCATGATTTGAATGGAAATAACCTGGACTAACGCTGTTTTCAGCAGAATTACCTTGGTGTTATTTTTGTGCAGAAATGAAAGTTCTCCAAACGTCCTGAAAATTTACGGGGAGCAGTTTTGGAAAATATAAAAAATATTTGCGCCAAGTTCCACCTCAGGGGGTGGGCCAGTGGGCCACAAGCCCCTGCTTTGCCACCACCCCCTGGTGGCGGTGGGCATGCTTGTGGGGCCCACAAGCACCTGCCGCCCCCAACTCCATCTCTATAAGTTTCCTTTCATCCCAGAAAAAACAAAAGAGAATTTTTCGTCGCGTTTTCGATACGGAGGCGCCGCCACCTCCTGTTCTTCATCTGGAGGGCAGATCTCGAGTCCGTCTTGGGCTCCGGAGAGGGGAAATCGTCGCCATCGTCATCATCAACCTTCTTCCCTCTCCAATTCCATGAAGCTCTTCGTCGTTCGTCAGTAATCTATTCGTAGGCTCGCTGGGCGGTGATGAGTAGGATGAGATCTATCATGTAATCGAGTTAGTTTTGATGGGGATTGATCCCTAGTATCCACTATGTTCTGAGATTGATGTTGCTAGTACTTTGCCATGCTTAATGCTTGTCACTAGGGCCCGATGCCATGATTTTAGATCTGAAATTATTATGTTGTCACTAATATATGTGTGTTTTAGATCCGATCTTGCAAGTTGTAGTTACCTACTATGTGTTATGATCCGGCAACCCCGGAGTGACAATACCCGGAACCACTCCCGGTGATGACCATAGTTTGAGGAGTTCATGTATTCACCAAGTGCTAATGCGTTGGTCCGGTTCTTTATTAAAAGGAGAACCCTAATATCCCGTAGTTTCCTTTTGGACCCCGCTACCACGGGAGGGATGGACAATAGATGTCATGCAAGTTCTTTTCCCTAAGCACGTATGATGACACACGGAATGCTTGCCTACATCACATTGACGAACGGGAGCTAGCCACATATCTCTCTGTGTTATAGCTGTTGCATGATGAATATCATCCAAACAAATCACTGACCCATTGCCTACGAGTTTTTCCTACTACTGCTGTTACTTGTCTTGCTTTGCTGCTGCTGCTATTGCTGTTACTTGTCTTGCTCTGCTGTTGCTGCTACTACTGTTGCTACTGCTGTTACTTGTCTTGCTCTGCTGCTACTGCTACTACTGTTGCTACTACTGTCGCTTGCTACTGTTGCTACTTGCTACTGCTATCACTACTACTGTTCCTTACCGCTGCTATTGCTCGTTACACTGCCGTTACTCGCTACTTTGCTGTTACTACTATGCTTGCAGATACTAATCTTTCAGGTGTGGTTGAATTTGACAAATTCAGCTGCTAATACTTGAGAGTATACTCTCACCTCCCGTCGTGCAAACCAACAAATTGGGTCGAATACTCTACCCTCGAAAACTGCTGTGAACCCACGCGCTGGTGGGCCATCAACAACATTCTTCCAGTCTCATTACTGGGGAGTGCTTTCAGCATTCTTCTGGTGCCGTTGCAGGAGAAGGTTTGTTGTCATAAGCATTCGTCTAGCTAACGCCAGAGATTGCAGATCATCCGCCGCTCCCGAGGGGTCCTCAGGAGGCCCCCTGCATGTCTTGATGCTGTTCCTCCTCGCGAGGCTTGGCCCCTCGCGAGGGGTTTGTCTTGAGTGGTGCCGAGCCTGTTGGTTTTTGGTTGATGAAGTGGGCCAGCCCTCGGCCACGGGCAGGCAGGTCTGGGTACCCCCATTCCGAGAATGCCGCCAGTAGCCCCCGAGCCCAAGGCGCACCTGGGCTGGCTTCTCGGTGCAGCCTTGAGTACGACCTGAAGTGTCGCGGTCCCTAATTGCCTATGGTCCAGGCGGCACACGTGTCCAGCCGACATGCGGTGACGCTCTCGCTCCCCGAGGCGTCCGGGGCGCACCAGAGCACGATGGCACTGTTGGGGGTCGTAGTAATTTCAAAAAAATTCCTACGCCATGGAAGGATCTATGTATGGAGAAACCAGCAATGAGCAAAGGGGTAGAGCATCGTCATACATTTGAAGATCGTTACGCGGAAGCGTTGCTATGAACGCGGTTGATGGAGTCGTACTCGCAGCGATTCAGATCGTGGTGGATTCCGATCAATGTGTCAAACCACGACACCTCCGCGTTCAACACACGTTCATCCTGGTGACATCTCCTTCGCCTTGATCCAGCAAGGAAGAGGGAGAGGTTGAGGGAGAGCTTCGGCAGCACGACAGCGTGGTGACGGTGGAGCTACGTGGTACTCCGGCAGGGATTCTCCAAGCGCCGCGGAGGAGGAAGAAGAGACGGGTAGAGCTGCTCCGTGGGAGAGATCAATTGTGTGTCTCAAAAATACCAAAACCACAAGTATATATAGGGGGAAGGAGAGGGAGGGCTGCCTTGGCCCCTCCTCCAAGAAGGAGGAGTTCGGCCGAGCTAGGGAGGAGTCCACCTCCCACAAGGGAGGTGGATCCCTTCCTTTTAAAACTCCTTTTTGCCTTATCTCTTTATCCCTAGCCGCATGGGACCTTAGGAAAGGCCTTGGCCAGCCCAATAAGAGCTGGTCCACCTTCTCTAACAGCCCATGGACTCCTTTGGTCGTCACACCCCTCCTGGGGGGGGGGGGGGTCCTCCGGCACCCTCCCGGTACACTACCGATGAGCCCGAAACATTTCCGGTGACCAAAACAGTACTTCCCATATATCAATCTTTAACTCCGGATCATTTCGGAGCTCCTCGTGATGTCCGGGATCTTATTCGGGACTTCGAAAAACATTCGGTAACCACGTACACTATTTCCCTATAACCCTAGCATCATCGAACCTTAAGTGTGTAGACCCTACAGGATCGGGAGACATGCAGACATGACCGAGACATATCTCCGGTCAATAACCAACAGCGGGGTCTGGATATCCATGGTGGTTCCCACATGTTCCACGATGATCTCATCGGATTAACCACGATGTCAAGGATTCAATCAATCTCGCATGCAATTCCCTTTGTCTACCGGTATGATACTTGCCCGAGATTCGATCGTCGGTATTTCCATACCTTGTTCAATCTCGTTACCGACAAGTCTCTTTACTCGTTCCATAACACATCATCCCGTGCCTAGCTCCTTAGTCACACTGAGCTCAATATGATGATGGATTACCGAGTGGGCCGAGATATACCTCTCTGTCACACGGAGTGACAAATCCCGGTCTTGATTCGTACAACCCAACAGACACTTTCGGAGATACCCGTAGTGCACCTTTATAACCACCCAGTTATCTTGTGATGTTTGGTACATCCAAAGCACTCCTATGGCATCTGGGACTTGCACAATCTGATGGTCTAAGGAAATGATACTTGACATTACAAAGCTTTAGCAGACGAACAACACGATCTAGTGCTATGCTTAGGATTGGGTCTTGTCCATCACATCATTCCCCAATGGTGTGATCCCGTTATCAATGACATCCAATGTCCATGATCAGGAAACCATGATCATCTATTGATGAACGAGCTAGCCAACTAGAGGCTCACTAGGGACACATTGTGATCTATATATTCACACATGCATTACGGTTTCCGGTTAATACAATTATAGCATGAATAATAGATAATTATCATGAACTGGAAATATAATAATAACAACTTTATTATTGCCTCTAGGGAATATTTCCAACAGTCTCCCACTTCCACTAGAGTCAATAATCTAGTTACATTGTGATGAATCGAACACCATAGAGTTCTAGTGCTGATCATGTTTTGCTCGTGGAAGAGGTTTAGTCAACGGGTCTGCGAGATTCACATCCGTATGTATTTTAAAAATATCTATATCTCCATCCTAGATTTCTCCACGTGTGGAGTTGAAGTGGTGCTTGATGTGCTTGGTCTTCTTGTGAAACCTGGGCTCCTTTGCAATGGCAATGGCTCTAGTGTTGTCACATAATAGAGTCATCGGGCCCGACGCACTTGGATCACTCCTAGGTCGGTGATGAACTCCTTCATCCAGACTCCTTCCTGTGGTGCTTCCGAAGCAGCTATGTACTCGGCTTCAAATGTAGATGCCGCAACGACACATTGCTTGCAACTGCACCAGCTAACTGCCCCATTATTCAAAATATACACGTATCCGGTTTCTGAGTTGGAGTCATCCGGATGTGTGTCGAAGCTAGCATCGACGTAACCCTTTACGACGAGCTCTTCGGCACCTCCATATACGAGAAACATATCTTTAGTCCTTTTCAGGTACTTAAGGATGTTCTTGACCGCTGTCCAGTGATCCACTCCTAGATCACTCTCGTACCTCCCTACCAAACTTATGGCAAGGTTCACATCAGGTCTGGTACACAGCATGGCATACATAATAGAGTCTATGGCTAAAGCATAGGGGATGGTACTCATCTTATCTATTTCTTCTCCCGTGGTCGGTCATTGAGTCGCACTCAACCTCACACCTTGTAATACAGGAGAACCCCTTCTTAGACTTATCCATATTGAACTTCTTCAATATCTTATCAAGGTATGTGCTTTGTGAAAGACCTACGAGGCATCTCGATCTATCTCTATAGATCTTGATGCCTAATATGTAAGCAACTTCTCAATGGTCCTTCACTGAAAAACTCTTATTCAAATAGGCCTTTTTGCTTTCCAATAGTTCTATATCATTTCCCATCAACAATATGTCATCCACATACAATATGAGAAATGCTACAGAGCTCCCAGTCACTTTCTTGTAAATACAAGCTTCTCCATAAGTCTGTATAAACCCAAATGCTTTGATAACCTCATCGAAGCGAATGTTACAACTCTGAGATGCTTGCACCAGCCCATAGATGGAGCGCTGGAGCTTGCATACCTTGTTAGCATTGCTAGGACCGATAAAACCTTCCGGCTGTATCATATACAATTCTTCTTTAAGAAAGCCGTTCAGGAATGGTGTTTTGATGTCCATTTGCCAGATTTCATAATCATAGAATGCGATTAATGCTAACATGATCCGGACCGACTTCAACATCACTACGGGTGAGAAGGTATCATCATAGTTAACCCCTTGAATTTGCCGATAACCCTTAGCGACAAGTCAAGCTTTATAGATGGTCACATTACCATCTGCGTCAGTCTTCTTCTTGAAGATCCATTTATTTTCTATGGCTCGTAGATCATCGGGAAGTCCACCAAAGTCCATACTTTGTTCTCATACATGGATCTTATCTCGGATTTCATGGCCTCAAGCCATTTGTTGGAATCCGGGCCTGCCATCGCTTCTTCATAGTTCAAAGGTTCACCGTTGTCCAACAACATGATTTCCATGACAGGGTTGCCGTACCACTCTGGTGCGGAACGTACCCTTGTCGACCTTTGAGGTTCAAAAGCAACTTGATCCGAAGTTTCATGATCATCATCATTAACTTCATATCTAGCCGGTGCAGGTGCCTCCGAAACATTTTCTTGCGCTGCGCTACTCTCCGGTTCGAGAGGAGTTACAATTACCTCATCAAGTTCAATTTTCCTCGCACTTACTTCTTTCGAGAGAAAATATTTCTCTTGAAAGGATCCGTTTCTAGCAACAAAGATCTTGCCTTCGAATCTAAGATAGAAGGTGTACCCAATAGTTTCCTTAGGGTATCCTATGAAGACGCATTTTTCCGCTTTGGGTTCGAGATTCTCTAGTTGAAGTTTCTTCACATAATCATCGCATCCCCAAACCTTCAGAAGGGACAATTTAGGTTTCTTGCCAAACCATAATTCATACGATGTCATCTCAATGGATTTAGACGGTGCCCTATTTAAAGTGAATGCGGCAGTTTCCAATGCATAGCCCCAAAACGATAGCAGTAAATCGGTAAGAGACATCATAGATCGTACCATATCCAATAGAGTACGATTACAACGTTCAGACACATCGTTAAGCTGCGGTGTGCCAGGCGGCGTGAGTTGTGAAAGAATTCTACATTTCCTTAGGTGTGTGCCAAACACATGACTCAAATATTCTCCTCCACGATCAGATCGTAGAAACTTTATTTTCTTGTCACATTGATTCTCCACCTCACTCTGAAATTCCTTGAACTTTTCAAAGGTTTCAGACTTGTGCTTCATTAAGTAGACATACCCATATCTACTCAAATCATCAGTGAGGGCGAGAATATAACGATAGCCTTCGCGAGCTTCAACGCTCATTGGACCGCATACATCGGTATGTATTATTTCCAATAAGTTGGTCGCTCGCTCCATTGTTCCAGAGAACGGTGTCTTGGTCATCTTGCCCATGGGGCACGACTCGCATGTGTCAAATGATTCAAAATCAAGAGACTCCAAAAGTCCATCGGTATGGAGTTTCTTCATGCTCTTTATGCCGATATGACCAAGAGGGCAGTGCCACAAGTATGTGGGACTATCATTATCAACCTTACATATTTTAGCACTCACACTATGAATATGTGTATCATCACGATTGATATTTATCAGGAATAAACCATTTACGAGCGGGGCATGACCATAAAACATACCACGTACAAATAGAACAACCATTATTCTCAGATTTAAATGAGTAGCATCTTGCATCAAGCGAGATCCCGATACAATGTTCATGCTTAAAGCTGGTACTAAATAACAATTATTAAGGTTTATAACTAATCCTGAAGGTAGATGTAGAGGTAGTGTGCCAACGGCGATCACATCGACCTTGGAACCATTCCCGACGCGCATCGTCACCTCGTCCTTAGCCAGCCTACACTTGTTCCGTAGTTCCTGCTTAGAGTTGCAAATGTGAGCAACAACACCGGTAACAAATACCCAGGAGCTACTACGAGCACTGGTAAGGTATACATCAATAACAAGTATATCACATATACCTCTGACGTTCCCGGCCTTCTTGTCCGCTAAGTACTTGGGGCAATTCCGCTTCCAGTGACGGGTTCCCTTGCAGTAATAACACTCAGTCTCAGGCTTGGGTCCTTTCTTTGACTTCTTCCCGGCAACTGGCTTACCGGGCATGGCAACTGCTTTGTCGTCTTTCTTGAAGCCTTTCTTACCCTTGCTCTTCTTGAAACTGGTGGTCTTATTGACCATCAACATTTGATGCTCTTTCTTGATTTGTACCTCCGCAGATTTCAGCATTGAATACAACTCGGGAGTAGTCTTCTCCATCCCTTGCATGTTGTAATTTATCATAGAGCCTTGATAGCTAGGTGGAAGCGATTGGAGGATTCTGTCAATGACCGCATCATTCGGAAGTTCAACTCGTAGTTGAGTCAAGCGGTTGTGCAACACAAACATTGTGAGTATGTGCTCACTGACAGAACTATTTTCCTCCATCTTATAGCTAAATAACTTGTCAGAGACTTCATATCTCTCAACCTGGGCATGAGCATGAAAAACAAGTTTCAGCTCCTCGAACATCCATATGCTCCGTGTTGCTCAAAACACCTTTGGAGCCACGGTTCTAAACTGTAAAGCATGCCACACTGAACGAGAGAGTAGTCATCACTCCACTGTTGCCAGACGTTCCTAACGTCCTGGTCTACCGCGGGAATGGGAGGATCACCTAGCGGTGCAGTAAGTACATATGCCTTCTTGGCAGCATTAAGGATGAGCTTTAAGTTACGAGCCCAATCCGCATAGTTGCTCCCATCATCTTTCAGCTTGGTTTTCTCTAGGAATGCGTTGAAGTTGAATGAGACATTTGTGTTGGCCATTGGATCTACAATATTTGTAATGACAATTTTAGACTAAGTTCATGAAAATTAAGTTCATCTAATCAAATTAGTAATGAACTCCCACTTAGATCGACATCCCTCTAGTCATCCAAGTGTTACATGATCCACGTCGACTAGCCCGTGTCCGATCATCACATGAGATGGACAAGTCATCGATGGTGAGCATCTCTATGCTGATCATATCAACCATACGACTCATGTTCGATCTCTCGGTCACCCGTATTCGGTTCCATGTATGTACATGCAAGGCTCGTCGAGTTAACCTAAGTGTTCTGCATGTGTAAACTGGCTTACACCCGTTGTATGCGAACATTAGAATCTAACACACCCAATCAACACAAGGTGCTTCGAAACAAAAAAGCTTCGCAATGGTGCATACTTAGGGGAATACTTATCTCGAGATTTTTATGAGGGAACATCTTATCTTTGCTACCGTCATTCTAAGCAATAAGACTTAAAACATGATAAACATCACATGCAATCATATAGTGACATGATATGGCCAATATCATTTTCCTCCTTTGATGTCCATCTTCAGGGCACCATGATCATCATTGTCACCGGCATGACACAATGATCTCCATCATTGTGTCCTCATGGAGTCATCACGCCAACTGTTACTTCTACTACTATAGCTAACCGTTAGCGATAAAGTAAAGTAATCAACATGGCGTTGCATTACAATAAATTAAGACAACTCCTATGGCTCCTGCCGGTTGTCATACTCATCGACAATCAAGTCGTGAATCCTATTACAAGAACGTGATCAATCTCATACATCACATATGTAACATCACATCCTTTTGGCCATATCACATCACATATAGCATACCCTGCAAAAACAAGTTAGATGTCCTATAATTGTTGTTGCAAGTTTTAGGTGGCTGGTTAGGGTTTCTAGAAAGAACGTTTCTTACCTACGTGACAGCCACAACATTGATATGACAATGCTATTTACCCTTCATAAGGACCCTCTATATCGAAGCTGATCCGACTAAAGTGGGAGAGACAGACACCCGCTAGCCACCTTATGCAACAAGTGCATGTCGGTCGGTGGAACCAGGCTCACGTAAGAGTACGTCTAAAGTCGATCCGTGCTGCTTCATCCCATGATGCCGCCGAATTAAGATAAGACTAGTAACGGCAAGCAAATTGACAAATAAGCGCCCACAAATTTTGTGTTCTACTCGTGCATAGAATCTACACATAGAACCTTGGCTCAGATTCCACTGTTGGGGGTCGTAGTAATTTCAAAAAAAATCCTACGCCATGCAAGGATCTATATATGGAGAAAGCAACAACGAGCAAAGGGGTGGATCATCTTAATACCTTTGAAGATCTCTAAGCGGAAGCGTTGCTATGAACGCGGTTGATGGTGTCCTACTCGCGGTGATTCAGATCGCGGTGGATTCGATAGATGTGCCGAACCACGGCACCTCCGTGTTCAACACACGTTAAGCCCGGTGATGTCTCCTATGCCTTTATCCACCAAGGAAGAGGGAGAGGTTGAGGGAGAGCTCCGACAGCACGACGACATGGTGACGGTGGAGCTACATGGTACTCCCGCAGGGCTTCGCCAAGCGCTGCAGAGGGGGAAGAAGAGAGAGGTATGGCTACTCTGTGGGAGAGATCAATTGTGTGTCTCAGAAATGCCCAAACCTCAAGTATATATAGGGGGAAGGAGAGGGAGGGCTGGCTTGGCCCTCCTCCAAGGAGGAGGAGTTCGGTCGAGCTAGGGAGGAGTCCACCTCCCACAAGGGGGGTGGACCCCTTCCTTTTAAAACTCCTTTTTGCCTTATCTCTTTATCCCTTTCCTCATGGGCCCTTAGGGAGGGCCTTGGACAGCCCAATAAGGGTTGGTCCACCTCCTCTAACAGCCCATGGACTCCTTTGGCGTCACACCCCTCCTGAGGGTCCTCCGGCACCCTCCCGGCATTCCCGGTACACTACCGATGAGCCCAAAACTTTTCCGGTGACCAAAACAGGACTTCCTATATATCAATCTTTACCTCTGAACCATTCTGGAGCTCCTCGCGACGTCCGGGATCTCATTTGGGACCCCAAACAACCTTTGGTAACCACGCACACTATTTCCTTATAACCCTAGCGTCATCGAACCTTAAGTGTGTAGACCCTACAGGTTCGGGAGACATGCAGACATGACCGAGACATATCTCCGATCAATAACCAACAACTGGGTCTGGATATCCATGTTGGTTCCCACATGTTCCACGATGGTCTCATTGGATGAACCACGATGTCAAGGATTCAATCAATCCCATATGCAATTTCCTTTGTCTACCGGTATGATAGTTGCCCGATATTCGATCGTCGGTATCCCCATACCTTCTTCAATCTCGTTACTGGCAAGTCTCTTTACTCATTCCATAACACATCATCCCGTGGATAACTCCTTAGTCACACTGAGCTCAATATGATGATGGACTACCGAGTGGGCCCAGAGATACCTCTCCGTCACATGGAGTGACAAATCCCAATCTCGATTCGTACAACCGAACAAACACTTTCGAAAATACCCGTAGTGCACCTTTATAATCACCTAGTTATGTTGTGACATTTGGTACACCCAAAGCACTCCTACGGTATCCGGGAGTTGCACAATCTCATGGTCTAAGGAAATGATACTTGACATTAGAAAAGCTTTAGCAGACGAACAACACGATCTAGTGCTATGCTTAGGATTGGGTCTTGTCCATCACATCATTACCCAATGGTGTGACCCTGTTATCAATGACATCCAATGTCCATGATCATGAAACCATGATCTTCTATTGATCAATGAGCTAGCCAACTAGAGGCTCACTAGGGACACATTGTGATCTATATATTCACACATGTATTACGGTTTCCGGTTAATACAATTATAGCATGGATAATAGACAATTATCATGAACTAGAAATATAATAATAACAACTTTATTATTGCCTCTAGGGCATATTTCCAACAAGCACGATCTCCAAGAATCACGTCGGCCATCATTGTTACTCATTGAATGGCATCGGCACGGACAACCCACGCCCAATGGCCCTCACGGACGTGACATCTCGGTTGTCAGGTGAGACGACGTAGGCGGCAGTGTGCCTGCCGGCCCACTACGCGGCACCCGAGGGGCGTGCAACGCTCATGCTCCCACGACGCTTGGTGGCCGCAGTTTGCCTATAAATCTGCCCCGCCCTGGCAAGGGGGAGGCACTGTGATTTTGAGCTTCCTCTTTGCTTCCTTTGCTCCGCCGAAAAAAAAATCTTCTCCCCTTGTTTCTTCGTCTTCCATTGCGTCTCCAGGAGGCGATCATGGAAGGGGGAAATGCGCGGCTCCGTCCGCGCCCTCATCCGCCCCCGAGAGCAGCGGCGGAGGGCCTTCATGGTCACCACACGTCCGCCGCCGCTGGGCTCTGACTGATGAGTAAGTCCCTCGTCTGCACCCCCTTTCCTTGTTGTCTCGTCTGCTGCTTGGTGGTTGATCTTCCCTTTTCTCCAGAGCGCCCGCAACCAAGAAGCTCAAGCTCGACGAGTTTCAGGAGTAGGCGGAGGGGCCGCGGGATCAACTCGACAGTGCCGAAGCCGCCCTCCAGGCCGCCTGCCAGGTCCAGGAGGCGGCTGACGCCGTTCAGGCCACCCAGTATGAGGCGGTGTACGCCCGCATGATGGAGTCCCAGTGTGCCAAGTAGTTCGCGAGCATCGCCGACCGGGTGGCAAGCGCGACGCGCCGATTAGTGGGCGATGCCCCGGTGCTGCCAAGGGTGAGCAGCGACGGGGGCTACCTCGCCTTCTTCCAGAAGGTGGTGGAGATGCTGGAGGCCGGCGTCTCCCGCGTGGAGGAGGACAACGCGTCTGACACGCGCGAGATTCTGGGCCTTGCCTTGACGCTCGTCCTCTCCAACCTGCGCCGCCTCGTCTCACAGCTTGATCTCCAGCGCGTCGTTGAACCGGTGCCCGTTGAGTTCCGTCGTCTTCTCCGAGACGAAGTGCGCCCGCGCGTAGACACCCTGGTGGAGCGGTATGTCCAGGTGACCGTCTCCAGTGAGGAGGAGGGCTCCGACGCCGAGCCTACCGGCGCCCAGGGTGGTGACGGCGACCTCTCCCCCTAGGCGTCCCCGAGCTTCTATTTTCAATGCCCCTGTAAAGCTGGACCATGAACTCTGCCCTGTCGGGCGTTAGAATTTCGTATGTTACCTTCGCCATTATCCCTTTTTTCCTTTCGCTCTTGAATCGATGGCTTGCGCGTTGGTAGTCATTGTGGCTTGGTTTGCTTGCATAGGGCCCATCGCTGACCCAGCCGTTGCTTAGGGGCAACGACGACCGGGGCCCTCATGAAGTCCCATCCTCCCAGGGCATCGTTTTTGCTGCTGCATGCTTGGTTGATAGCCTCGTTCCTTGCCGCAGCTGAGTCCTTAGGCCTTGCATCCTTTCGTTAGTATGCGTGTATTAAATTCGTTGTTGGTTTGATGCGAAACCAGATGGCCCCCGTCTGGGCGTACGAGGTACTTAGCTCGTGGGTTTGCGTCGGTCCCTTCCGCAGCTCCTCCTGAGTAGCTCCCGCTTCATCGGTGGGACAGGGTGGAGACCCTTTCGACACTCTATGTCTGCGGGTCCCGGTCCCGCACATTGCCTTGCCGCCGTGAGGCGCAACCCGTTACCAAGGTTGTTCCTCACGGGGAAAAGCCCCGGCGCCCTGGGTGCCGACAGGGCCGACACCTGGGTGGCCGAGTGGCTTTGCGACCAGTAAGTCCGTCAGGCATGTTGCTTAGGAGCCCCCCTTGACACTCAAGCCGCTCTACGTCAACAAGCCCCGGTCCCGCAAATTTCCCCACCACCGTTAGGTTGGACGCACTTCACGGGGCGGGGCTCCACCGCCCCCGGCACAGATCGGGGCTCCGGGACGGCACCAGGGTTGGCGGGCAACCTTATGACCGGTGAGGCTCCTGAGGCTCGATGCTCAGGAGCCCCCTTTGGCGCTCGAGCGATTCCCCATTCCGTCCCTTTGGTCATCGCCCCAGGGCGCCCTGAGGCCTCCCGAGACTCTTTGTGGTGGTATCGTGCTTCGATCCATGTGTTGGGGAATGTTGCATGGGAAACAAAAAATTTCCTACGCACACGCAATACCTATATCCATGGTGATGATCATCTACGAGAGGGGAGAGTGAATCTACGTACCCATGTAGATCACAATGCGGAAGCATATATAACGCGGTTGATGTAGTGGAACATCATTGCGATCCAAATCGCAGCCCGTGCCGCGATCTCATCACCATCCGTCCCGCGATCCCGTCACGATCCTTCCGGATCTAGTGCCGAACGGACGGCACCTCCGCGTTCAACACACGTACAGCTCGATGACGATCTCAACCTTATTGATCCAGCAAGAGGGGGAGGAGAGGTAGATGAGTTCTCCATCACGGCGGCATGGTCGTGGTGGTGGTGGTGCTATTCTAGCAGGGCTTCGCCTAAGCACCACTGAAACTAGAGGAGAAACAGATCTAGAGAGAGAGTGCAACACGTGGCTGTTTTCTTTTGTATCTAAAACCCTCAAAACCCTTAGTATATATAGGTGGAGAGGAGGGAGAGGGCTGCACTCTAGGTCAGCCCTTTCTTCCCTTCCGCAAGGAGGACAGGAGAATTCATCCTCCAATCCTATTTGGAGTAGGATTCCTCCTTCCAACTTCGGAACTCTTTCCACCTTGTGTTTTTTCCTTCTCAAACCTTATGGGCCTTAGTGGGAACTTATTCCATCCCACTAGGGGCTGGTTTATGTCTTCCCACAGCCCATGAGGCCCCTTGGGGCGTGACACCCCTCCCGATGGTCCCCGGCACCCCTCCGGGCACTCCCGATACACTACCGATGAGCCCGAAACTTTTCCGGTGACCAAAACAGGACTTCCTATATATCAATCTTTACCTCCGGACCATTCCGGAGCTCCTCATGACGTCCGGGATCTCATTCGAGACTCCGAACAATCTTCGGTCACCAACACCTATAACTCAACTATACCGAGACGTGACCTGAGACACTCTCCAGTCAATAACCAATAGTGGGACCTGGATGTCCATATTGTCTCCCACATATTCTATGAAGATCTCTATCGGTTGAACCTCTATGTCAAGGATTCAGTTAATCCCGTATCATGTTCCCTTTATCCTTCAGTATGTTACTTGCCCAAGATTCGATCGTTGGTATCTCCATACCTAGTTCAATCTCGTTACCGGAAAGTCTCTTTACTCGTTCCGTAATACAAGATCCCATAACTAACTCCTTAGTCACATTGCTTGCAAGGCTTGTTCTGATTTTGTATTACCGACTGGGCCCCGAGATAGCTCTCCGTCACACGGAGTGACAAATCCCAGTCTTGATCCATGCAAACCCAACAGACACCTTTGGAGATACCTATAGAGCACCTTTATAGTCACCCAGTTACGTTGTGACGTTTGATAACCCACAAGGTATTCCTTGAGTGTCTGAGAGTTGCATGATCTCATGGTCATAGGAACAGATACATTGACATGCAGAAAACAATAGCAATAAACTGACACGATCATATTCTACGTTTATAGTTTGGGTCTTGTGCATCACATCATTCTCCTAATGATGTGATCCCGTTATCAAGTGACAACACTTGCCTATGGCCAGGAAACCTTGACCATCTTTGATCAACGAGCTAGTCAACTAGAGGCTCACTAGGTACAGTGTGTTGTCTATGTATCCACACATGTATTTGAGTTTGCAATCAATACAATTCCAACATGGATAATAAACAATTATTATGAATAAAGAAATATAATAATAACCAATTTATTATTTCCTCTAGGGCATATTTCCAACAGTCTCCCACTTGCACTAGAGTCAATAATCTAGTTCACATTACTATGTGATTGTAATGACCCTAACACCCATACAGTTATGGGGTTTGATCATATCTTGCTTGTGAGAGAGAGTTTTAGTCAATGGGTCTGAACCTTTCAGATCTGTGTGTGCTTTACAAATATATATGTCATCCTATATATGCTGCTACCACGCACCATTTGGAACTATTCCAAATGACTGGTCCACTATACGTATCCGGTTTACTACTCATAGTTATTCGGATTAGTGTCAAAGCTTGCATCAACGTAACTCTTTACGACGAACTCTCTAATCACCTCCAAAATTGAGAAAAAGTCCTTATTCCACTAGTTATTAAGGATAACTTTTGACCGCTGTCCAGTAATCCATTCCTGGATCACTTCTGTACCCCTTGACAGATTCATGGCAAGGCACACATCAGGTGCGGTACACAGTATAGCATACTATAGAGCCTACGGCTAATGCATAGGGGATGACCTTCGTCCTTTTTCTTTCTTCTGCCGTGGTCGAGCTTTGAGTCTTACTCAAATTCACACCTTACAACACAACCAAGAACTCCTTCTTTGCCGATCTATTTTGAACTCCTTCAAAACTTGTCAGGGCATGCATTTCATTGAAAGTTCTTATTAAGCGTCTTGATCTATCACCATAGATCTTGATGCACAATGTTTAAGTAGCTTAATCCAGGGTTTCCTTTGAAAAACACCTTTTAAACAACCCTTTATGCTTTCCAAAAATTCTACATTATTTCCTATCTACAATATGTGTACCAAATATACTCATCAGAAATCCTATAGTGCTCTAACAAGTTTCTCATAAACCTTGTATAAACCCAAAAGCCTTCATCATCTCATCAAAGCGTATATTCCAACTCCGAGATGCTTGCACCAGTCCATAGAAGGATCACTGGATCTTGCATACTTGTTAGCATCCTTAGGACTGACAAAACCTTCTCGTTGTATCACATACAACCTTTCCTCAAGGAAACCGTCGATGAAACAATGTTTTGACATCCTATGTGCAATATTTCATAAATAATGCAGCAACTGCTAACATAGTTCCAACAGACTTTTAGCATCGCTTCGAGTGAGAAAGTCTCATCCTACTCAACGGTTTGAACTTGTCGGAAACATATTTGCGACAAGTCGAGCTTTTCTTAATGGTAACTTTTCACCATCATCGTCTGTCTTCCTTTTAAAGATCCATATGTACTCAATAGTCTTACAACCATCAAGTATTTCTTCCAAAGTCTACACTTTGTTTTTATACATGGATCCTCTCTCAGATTTCATGGCCTCCAGCCATTTGCCGGAATGTGGGCCCACCGTCGCTTCTCCATAGCTCGTAGGTTCATTGTTGTTCAACAACATGACCTCCAAGACAGGGTACCGTACCACTCTGTAAGAGTACGTGACCTCGTCAACCTACCAGGTTTGTAGTAACTTGATCCGAAGCTCAATGATCACTATCATCAGTTTCCACTTCAATTGGCGTAGGTGCCACATGAATAACTTCATGCGCCCTGCTACACACTGTTTGAAGTGACGGTTCAATAACCTCATCAAGTTCCCCCACCCTCCCACTCAATTCTTTCGAGAGAAACTTTTCCTCGAGAAAGGACCTGTTTCTAGAAACAAACACTTTGCTTCCGGATCTGAGATAGAAGGTATACCCAACTATTTTGGGTGTCATATGAAGATGCATTTATCCGCTCTGGGTTCGAGCTTATCATGCTGAAACTTTTCCACATAAGCATCGTAGCCCCAAACTTTTAAGAAACGACAGCTTAGGTTTCTCCAAACCATAGTTCATACCCTGTCATCTCAACGGAAATATGTGGTGCCCTATTTAAAGTGATTGCAGTTGTCTCTAATGCATAACCCATAAACGATAGTGGTAATTCAATAAGAGACATCATAGGATGCACCATACCGAATGGGGCGCGACTATGACGTTCTGACACACCATCACACTATGGTGTTCTAGGTGGCATGAGATGTGAAACAATTTTCACATTTGTCTTAATTGTGTACCAAACTCGCAACTCAGATATTCATCTCTATGATCATATCGTAGACATGTTACCCTCTTGTCACGACGATCTTCAACTTGACTCTGAAACTACTTGAACCATTCAATAATTCAGACGTGTGTCTCATCAAGCAAATAAACTAGTATCTACTCAAATCATCTGTGAAGTAAGAACATAACGATATCCACTGCGTGGCTCAACACTCATTGGACTGCATACATCCAAATGTATTACTACCAATAAGTTACTTTCTAGTTCCATCTCACTGGAAAACGATGCCTTCAGTCATCTTGCCCATGTGATATGATTTGCATGTCTCAAGTGATTCAAAATCAAGTGAGTCCAAACGATCCATCCGCATGGAGTTTCTTCATGCGTTTATACCAATAAGTATGGTTTGCATGTCTCAAACGTTTCAAAAATGAGTGAGTACAAAGATCCATCAGCATGGAGCTTCTTCATGCATTTTATACCAACACGACTCAAGCGGCAGTGCCACAAGTAAGTGGTACTATCATTACTACTTTGTATCTTTTGGCATCAATATTATGAACATGTGTAGCACTACGATCGAGATGCAATAAACCATTGAAGGTATTTATTCAAGAAAATAGAATAACCATTATTCTCTTTAAATGAATAATCGTATTGCAGTAAACACGATCTGATCATGTTCATGCTCAACGCAAACACCAAATAACAATTATTTAGGTTTAACACTAATCCTGATGGTAGAGGGAGCGTGCGATGTTTGATCACATGAACCTTGGAATTATTTCCAACACACATCGTGACCTCACCCTTGCTAGTATCCATTTAATCCGTAGCTATACTTTTGAGTTACTAACACTTAGCAACTGAACCGGTATCTAATACCCTGGTGCTACTAGGAGTACTAGTAAGGTACACATCAATATCACGTATATCCAATATACTTTTGTCGACTTTGCCAGGCTTGTCATCTACCAAGTATCTAGGGTAGTTCCGCCTTAGTGACCGTTTGATACGTCTCCAACGTATCTACAATTTTTGATGGTTCCATGCTATGATCTTGTCAACTTTGGATGTTTTGTATGCATGAACATGCTATTTTATATCTTTTTTGGGACTAACGAATTAACTCAGTGCCAAGTGCCAGTTTCTGTTTTTTCCGTGTTTTTGACCTTTTTCAGAGAAGAATATTAAACGGAGTCCAAACGGAATAAAACCTATGGAATGATTTTTTCCATAACAGAAGATACGCAGGGGACTTGAGAACCAAGGCAAAGGACCCCGGGGAGGTCACAAGCCCCCTAGCCGCGGCCTGGGGGGCCGCGCCTAGCAGGCCTGTGGGCCCCCATGGCTCCTTTGCCCTACTTCTTCCGCCTATAAATTATCTAAAAATCCAAAACCACCAGAGAGAGCCACCGAAATACTTTTCCACCGCCGCAAGCTTCTGTCTCCGCGAGATCCCATCTGGGGACCGTTCTGGTGCCCTGCCGGAAGGGGATTCGGACACAGAGGGCTTCTTCATCAACACCATTGCCTCTCCGATGATGCGTGAGTAGTTCACCACAGACCTTCGGGTCCATATCTAGTAGCTAGATGGCTTCTTCTCTCTCTTGTATCTTCAATACAAAGTTTTCCATGATCTTCATGGAGATCTATCCGATGTAACCTTCTTTTGCAGTGTGTTTGTCGAGATGCGATGAATTGTGGATTTATGATCAGATTATCTATGAATATTATTTGAGTCTCCTCTGATCTCTTATATGCATGATTTCGTATCCTTGTAATTCTCTTCGAGTTATGGGTTTCGTTTGGCCAACTTGATCTATAATTCTTGCAATGGGAGAAGTGCTTGGTTTTGTGTTCATACCGTGTGGTGTCCTCACCTAGTGACAGAAGGGGTAGAAAGGAACACATCGTGTTATTTCCATCAAGGGTAAAAAGATGGGGTTTATATCTATTGCATCAATTTATCCCTCTACATCATGTGATCTTGCTTAAGGCGTTACTCTGTTTGTTATGAACTCAATACACTAGATGCATGCTGGATAGCGGTCGATGTGTGGAGTAATAGTAGTAGATGAAGACAGTATCAGTCTACTTGTCTCGGAAGTGATGCCTATTTGTATGATCATTGTCTTAGATATCATCATGACTTTGCACGATTCTATCAATTGCTCGACAGTAATTCGTTCACCCACCGTAATACTTGCTATCATGAGAGAAGTATCTAGTGAACACTATGGCCCCCGGGTCTACTTCACACCATATTTCCAGATCTACACTTTTACTTTGTTGGACTTTCCACCTTCAGATCTCACCTTGCAAATAATCGTGAAGGGATTGACAACTCCTTTATAGAGTTGGGTGCAAGTTTGTTTGTTTTTGCGCAGGTACATTGGTGCCTCATCTTGATACTCCTACTGGATTGATACCTTGGTTCTCAAAGTGAGGGAAATACTTACTGCTACTGTGTTGCATCACCCTTTCCTCTTCAAGGGAAAAACCAACGCAAGCTCAAGAGGTAACACCGTTCCCCTCATAACAGAAGCACTTAGTCTCGGGTTTGGGTTCAACCTTGGGTTTCTTCACTATAGCAGCAACTGGTTTGCCGTTTCATGAAGTATCCCTTCTTTCCCTTGCCCTTCTTGAAACTAGTGGTTTTACTAACCATCAACAATTGATGCTCCTACTTGATTTCTACTTTCGTAGTGTCAAATATTGCGAATAGCTCAAGGATCATCATATGTATCCTTGATATGTTATAGTTCATCACGAAGCTCTAGTAGCTTGGTGGCAGTGACTTTGAAGAACCATCACTATCTCATGTGGAAGATTAACTCCCACTCGATTCAAGCGATTGTAGCACTCACACAATCTGAGCACATGCTCAATGATTGAGCTTTTATCCCTTACTTTGTAGACAAAGAATCTTGTCGAAGGTCTCATACCTCTCAACAAGGGCACGAGCATGAAATCCCAATTTCCTCTCTTGGAACATCTCATATGTTCGTGACGTTCAAAACGTCTTTGGCGCCTGAAGCCGTTAAGCATTATGCACTGAACTATCATGTAGTCATCAAAAACATGTATGTCAGATGTTCGCAACATCCACACACGACACTCGGGGTTTAGCACACCGAGCGGTGCATTAAGGACATAAGCCTTCTGCGCAACAATGAGAACAATCCTCAGTTTATGGACCCAGTCCGTATAATTGCTACTATCATCTTTCAACTAAATTTTCTCTAGGAACATATCAAAAACAGTAGAGCTACAAGGCAAGCTACAACATTATTTGCGAAGACCTTTTGACTATGTTCATGATAATTGAGTTTAGCTAATCATATACTAATAACTCCCACTCAAAATAGATATCCCTCTAGTCATTCGAGTGGTGCATGATCCAAATCCACTAACTCAAGTCCGATCATCACGTGAGTTGAGTATAGCTTCAGTGGTGAACATCTCCATGTTGCTCATATCAACTATATGATTCATGCTCGACCTTTCGGTATCTTGTGTTCTGAGGCCATGTTTGTACATGCTAGGCTCATCAAGTTTAACTCGAGTGTTCCGTGTGTGCACTTTTTTGCACCCATTATATGTGAATGTTGGGTCTATCACACCCGATCATCATGTGGTGTCTCGAAACGATGAACTGTCGCAACGGTGCATAGTCGGGGAGAACACAATTTTATCTTGAAATTTTAGTGCGGGGTCACCTTATAATGCTACCATCGTTCTAAGCAAAATAAGGTGCATAAAAGGATTAACATCACATGCAAATCATAAGTGACATTATATGGCCATGATCTTGTGCTTCTTGATCTCCATCACCAAAGCACCGGCATGTTCTTCATCGTCACCGGTGCCACACCATGATCTTCATCATCATGATCTCCATCATTGTGCTGCCATGGAGGTTGTCGTGCTATCTATGCTACTACTACTAACGCTACTACCTAGCAATATAGTAAACGCATCTGCAAGCAAAAATGTTAGTTTAAAGACAACCCTATGGCTCCTGCCGGTTGCGGTAGCATCGACATGCAAGTCGATATTTAACTACTACAACATGATCATCTCATACATCAAATATATCATATCTTGTCTTTGGTCATATCACATCACATGCATACCCTGCAAAAACAAGTTAGACGTCCTCTAATTTGTTGTTGCATGTTTTACATGGCTGCTATGGGTATCTAGTATGATCGCATCTTACTTACACAGAGCTACAATGGTGATATGCAAATTGCTATTTAACCTTCTCCAAGGACCGCCTCGGTCAAATATGATTCAACTAAAGTTGAAGAAACAGACACCCGCTAGTCATCTTTATGCAACAAGTTGCATGTGAGTCGATGAAACCGGTCTCTCGTAAGCGTACGAGTAAAGTTGGTCCGGGCTGCTTCAATCCAACAATACCGTCGAATCAAGAAAAGACTAAGGAGGGCAGCAAATTGAACATCAATGCCCACAATCTCTTTTTGTTCTACTCGAGATATCATCTATGCATGAACCTGGCTCATGATGCCACTGTTGGGGAACGTTGCACGGGAAACAAAAAATTTCCTACGCACACGCAATACCTATCCACGGTGATGATCATCTACGAGAGGGGAGAGTGAATCTACATACCCTTGTAGATCGCTAAGAAGAATCATATATAACGTGGTTGATGTAGTCGAACATCTTTGCGATCCAAATTGCAGCCCTTCTCGCGATCTCATCACGATCTCTCCCGCGATCCCATCACGATCCTTCCCGATCTAGTGCCGAACGGACGACACCTCCGCGTTCAGCACACGTACAGCTCGATGAGTATCTCCACCTTCTTGATCTAGCAAGAGGGGGAGGAGAGGTAGATGAGTTCTCCATCACGATGGCGTGGTGGTGGTGGTGCTATTCCATCAGGGTTTCGCCTAAGTACCGCTGAAACTAGAGGAGAAACAGATCTAGAGAGAGAGGCCAGCACGTGGCTGTTTTCTGTTGTGTCTAAAACCCTCAAAACCCTTAGTATATATAGGAGGAGAGGAGGGAGAGGGCTGCGCCCTAGGGAAGCCGTTTCTTCCCTTGTGCAAGGAGGAGAGGAGGAGTCCTCCAATCCTATTTGGAGTAGGATTCCTCCTTCCCACTTGGAAACTCTTTCCACCTTGTGTTTTTTCCTTCTCAAACCTTATAGGCCTTAGTGGGAACTTATTCCAGCCCACTAGGGGCTGGTTTATCTCTTCCCATAGCCCATGAGGCCCCTTGGGGCAAGACAGCCCTTCCGATGGTCCCCGGCACCCCTCCCGGCACTCCCTTTACACTACCGATGAGCCCGAAACTTTTCCAGTGACCAAAAAATGACTTCCTATCTATGAATCTTTACCTACGGACCATTCTGGAGCTCCTCATGATGTTCGGGATCTCATCCGTTACGCCGAACAACCTTCAATCACCAACACCTATAACTCAACTATACAGAAACGTCATCGAACCTTAAGTGTGCAGACCCTGCGGGTTCGAGAACTATGCAAACATGACCTGAGACACTCTCCGGTCAATAACCAATAGCGGGACCTGGATGTCCATATTGGCTCCCACATATTCTACGAAGATCTCTATCGGTTGAACCTCTATGTCAAGTATTCAGTTAATCCCGTATGTTGTTCCCTTTATCCTTCGGTATGTTACTTGCCCGAGATTCTATCGTCGGTATCTCCATACCTAGTTCAATCTCGTTACCGGCAAGTCTCTTTACTCGTTCCGTAATACAAGATCCCGTAACTAACTACTTAGTCACATTGCTTGCAAGGCTTGTTGTGATGTTGTATTACCGAGTGGGCCCCGAGATACCTCTCCATCACACGGAGTGACAAATCCCAGTCTTGATCCCAACAAACACCTTTGGAGATACCTGTAGAGCACCTTTATAGTCACCCAATTACATTGTGATGTTAGATAACCCACAAGGTATTCCTCCGGTGTCCGGGAGTTGCATGATCTCATGGTCATAGGAACAGATACATTGACATGGAGAAAACAGTAGCAATAAACTGACACGATCATATGCTACGTTTATAGTTTGGGTCTTGATGGGGTTATAGTCCCAGGGTAGGGTCATAGGCCTGCCCTATGTGTCCTACCCAAGGACTACCGTTCATAAGGGATAAGGCCCTTAGTCAGTTCTGACTGAATTAAGGACTTCCCATCATCCAGTCGGTGACGATTCCTCCATCATCCAGTTGGAGATGAGCATTCGGAGCATATCGAACTTACTGACTAGATTCCACTCTGTGCAACGTAACCCCCCTGGAGGGCAACGGTCATACGTTTCCATGTACCTTTATTAGCATTTAAGACATACGTTACCTGTAACATAGGCATTTATTCGCCACTACTCCACCCCTGTGCACCGAACCGTTGTGAAGGGCAGTGCACTCTATATAAGCCACCCTTCCCCACTTGGTGCAGGGGTTAGCAATTCACTGTAATCCATATTCCACTCGACAACAAGCTCCCAAGAGCACTGAGACGTAGGGCTTTTACCTGCACCGTAGAGGGGTCTGAACTCATACAACCTCGCGGTAGCTAAGGCTCTGCCCATCCTTTCGTACCCTACACATCTACTGTCAGACTTATACCCACGACAGTTGGCGCCCACCATGGGGCAGGCGTCTAAGCGACTTCCAGCGAGTTTGCGACTACCTCTTTTCATCATGTCATCCAGTGGAGATTTGAGCATGGGTCACGAGATCCACTTCGGCGCTCTCTCCTTCATCGTCGACGATTCGGCATGGCTTTGGGACGCCCCTCTCGACGTCGAGGCGCTCCCTAGTCACGGGGCTACGCACTTCCGTGCCGGTGTTCGCGGTATTCTTCTTCTCCAGCAGTCGGCTCCGGTGTCGACCTACGCCGCCGTCACGCGCCGCAACAAGCGCTCCCATCGTCCGCGGCTCCAGCGTTGGGTGCAACACGCCCAGGCGTGCTAGAACGCGTCCTCACAAGTGGCGGTCCTAGAGTCGGTTGTGGTTGCACCGCCGTCCCAGCGCTCGGACTCAGTTCCGACTGAGTTTCCTTCCGAGTACTTGGGTCGCGGGCCTGCAGCTGAAGTGCACATGGCCAACTCCCATGAAAGTCCCCGCCAAACTTGGCCGGAACGAGCACGAGGTCGGCGAAACATCCGGCGCTCGCCGTCAGCCCCGCCGTTCTGCCAGTCGGCACACTCGGCGGAGCAACGTGGAGGTGTTCCGCACACCCGTCCTCAACCTGGCTGCCGCTGCCAAGATAGCCGATTCCCTCGAGCCGACTGATTCAGAGGCTGGTAGGGGGATCGAGAAAATACGCACCCTGCTGCACACGGCGCAACAGCAAAATTCGGCGGTTTCCGAGTTGCACAACAGGATCCACAATAGCTCTGTTCATGCAAACACGCATCGGTCAGTTCATAGCCCCGGTTCTCATCAGCGACACAGGGGAGGCAGTCGTTCCATAAATCCCGAAGATCGTCGCAGTTCACGCACCCCTCCGTGGGGTGGGCCCTACGGGCCCCGACATCATGATGATCGGCGTTCAGTCGGTGACACTTACGATCCAAGGCCCAACGCGAGAGGGCATATCGCCCAGAGGAGGGTCGACAGGGGCCGAGCCCTACACGATGGTCACGATATGGACCGTCCGAGTGGAAGCAGGACCATCGTCTCTAGTCCCGAGTGTTTCAGTCGAGCCATCCGTTCGGCTGACATCCCTCCCAACATCCAATTGGCGACGGGGATCAGCAAGTTTACAGGAGAATCCAAGCCAGAAACGTGGCTGGACGACTACCGAGTGGCAGTCCAGATCGGAGTAGGGGACGACCACGTCGCCATGAAACACCTCCCTTTGATGCTCGACGGCTCGGCACGAGCGTGGCTGAACCAGTTGGCTCCCTCAAGCATCTACAGCTGGGCAGATCTGGCCCAAGTCTTCATCAGGACCTTCGGAGGGACGTGCAAACGCCCTGCTGGCCTCGTGGAGTAAATCCCATATGTTGTTCCCTTTATCCTTAGGTATGTTACTTGCCCGAGATTCTATCGTCGGTATCTCCATACCTAGTTCAATCTCGTTACCGGCAAGTCTCTTTACTCGTTCCGTAATACAAGATCCCGTAACTAACTACTTAGTCACATTGCTTGCAAGGCTTGTTGTGATGTTGTATTACCGAGTGGGCCCCGAGATACCTCTCCGTCACACGGAGTGAAAAATCCTAGTCTTGATCCCAACAAACACCTTTCGAGATACCTGTAGAGCACCTTTATAGTCACCCAGTTACATTGCGATGTTAGATAACCCACAAGGTATTCCTCCGGTGTCCGGGAGTTGCATGATCTCATGGTCATAGGAACAGATACATTGACATGCAGAAAACAGTAGCAATAAACTGACACGATCATATGCTACGTTTATAGTTTGGGTCTTGATGGGGTTATAGTCCCAGGGTAGGGTCATAGGCCTGCCCTATGAGTCCTACCCAAAGACTACCCTTCATAAGGGATAAGGACCTTAGTCAGTTTCGACTGAATTAAGGACTTCCCATCATCCAGTCGGTGACGATTCCTCCATCATCCAATCGGAGATGAGCATTCGGAGCGTATCGAACTTACCGACTGGATTCCACTCTGTGCATCGTAACCCCCCTGGAGGGCAAAGGTCATACGTTTCCATGTACCTTTATTAGCATTTAAGACATACGTTACCTGTAACGTAGGAATTTATTCGCCACTACTCCACCCCTGTGCACCGAACCGTTGTGAAGGACAGCGCACTCTATATAAGCCGCCCTTCCCCACTGGTGCAGGGGTTAGCAATTCACTGTAATCCATATTCCACTCGACAACAAGCTCCCAAGAGAACTGAGACGTAGAGATTTTACCTCCACCATAGAGGGGCCTGAACTCATACAACCTCGCCGTAGCTAAGGCTCTGCCCATCCTTTCATACCCTACACATCTACTGTCAGACTTATACCCACGACAGTTGGCGCCCACCGTGGGGCAGGCGTCTAAGCGACTTCCGGCGAGTTTGCGACTACATCTTTTCATCATGTCATCCAATGGAGATTTGAGCATGGGTCACGAGATCCTCTTCGGCGCTCTCTCCTTCGTCGTCGATGATTCGGCATGGCTTCGGGACGCCCCTCTCGACGTCGAGGCGCTCCCTAGTCGCGGGGCTACGCACTTCCGTGCCGGCGCCCGTGGTCTTCTCCAGCAGTCGGCTCCGGTGTCGACCTACACCGCCGTCACGCACCGCAACGAGCGGTCCCGCCGTCCGCGGCTCCAGAGTTGGGTGCAACACGCCCAGGCGTGCCAGAACGCGTCCTCACAAGTGGCGGTCCTAGAGTCGGTTGTGGTTGCACCGCCGTCCCAGCGCTTGGATTCAGTTCCGACTGAGTTTCCTTTCGAGTACTTGGGTCGCGGGCCTGCAGCTGAAGTGCACATGGCCAACTCCCATGAAAGTCCCCGCCAAACTGGCCGGAATGAGCACGAGGTCGGCGAAACATCCGGCGCTCGCCATCAGCCCCGCCGTTCTTCTAGTCGGCACACTCGGTGGAGCAACGTGGAGGTGTTCCGCACACTCGTCCTCAACATGGCTGCCGCCGCCAAGAGAGCCGATTCCCTCCAGCCGACTGATTCAGAGGCTGGCACGGGGATCGAGCAAATCCGCTCCCTGCTGCACACGGCGCAGCAGCAAAATTCGGCGGTTTCCGAGTCGCACAACAGGATCCACAATAGCTTTGTTCATGCAAACACGCATCGGTCAGTTCACAGTCCCGGTTCTCATCAGCGACACAGGGGAGGCAGTCGTTCCATAAATCCCGAAGATCATCGCCGTTCACGCACCCCTCCGCGGGCCCCGACATCATGATGATCGGCGTTCAGTCGGTGACAGTTACGATCCAAGGCCCGACGCGAGAGGGCATATCGCCCAGAGGAGGTTCGACAGGGGCCGAGCCCACCACGATGGTCACGATATGGACCGTCCGAGTGGAAGCATGACCATCGTCTCTGGTCCCGAGTGTTTCAGTCGAGCCATCCGTTCGGCTGACATCCCTCCCAACTTCCAATTGGCGACGGGGATCAGCAAGTTTACAGGAGAATCCAAGCCAGAAACGTGGCTGGACGACTACCGAGTGGCAGTCCAGATCGGAGGAGGGGACGACCACGTCGCCATGAAACACCTCCCTTTGATGCTCGACGGCTCGGCACGAGCGTGAATGAACCAGTTGGCTCCCTCAAGCATCTACAGTTGGGCAGATCTGGCCCGAGTCTTCATCAGGACCTTCGAAGGGACGTGCAAACGCCCTGCTGGCCTCGTGGAGGTCCAACACTGTGTCCAGAAGCAAAATTAGCCCCTGCACGATTTCATTCAGCGTTGGACGACCCTCTACCACACGGTGGAGAACGTCACAGAGCACCAAGCAGTCTGCGCCTTCAAGGCAGGCGCGCGGTATAGAGATCTGTACCTGAAGTTCGGTCGAACCGGCGACATCTCCATGAGTAAGATGATGGAGATAGCGGCATGCTATGCAAATGGCGAAGAAGAGGACCGCATCCGTAGCGGCAAGCACAAAGCAGTCGCCGATGGAGATGGGAATAACACTCGGAAGCAGAAGCAGAAAGCTCCGTCTAGTCCGCAGGCAGAAGCCGCAACTGTTACCAATGCCAAGTTCAAGGGCAAGGGGAAGGCTCAGTTCACCCCCAAGAAGAAGCAGTTCGGAAACCCCATCTTGGACCAGCCAGGTCCGATTCACACGAAGATGGATGAAGAGGGCAACGCCATATATCCGAAGTATACCACTCGGCAATGTCGTCTCCTGATCCAGGGGTTCGGCGAAGGGCAACCGAGTGAAAAGGGCAATGAAAAGGATGAGGAGGACAAGGAGGATCCGTTCCCCCAAGTCCATGCAACACTGATGATTTTTGCGGACGTTGAGAGCAAGAGTCGACTGAAGCTGGTGAACAGGGAAGTGAACATGGCCACGCCGACCAACACCAGTCGGATCATCCAGCACACGTACCCACCCCAGGGAGGCAGGCTCTGGTCATCGACCCGGTGGTGGAAGGAGTCCGACTGCGCAAAGTCCTCATGGACGGCGGCAGTGGTTTGAACATCATGTACGCTGACACTCTCAAGGGGATGGGCATTCCGATGTCCAAACTTAGCGGGAGCAGCATGCAGTTCCATGGAGGCGTCCCTGGACGAAAGGCCAAGTCACTCGGCCAGATCGCGTTGGACGTCGTCTTCGGCTCCGACAAGAACTTCCGCAAGGAAAAGTTGACGTTCGAGGTGGTGGACTTCCAGAGTGCGTACCACGCAATTCTGGGCCGCCCGGCGTATGCGCGTTTCATGGGCCATCCATGTTACGTGTACCTGAAGCTGAAGATGCCAGGCCCGAAAGGTGTGATCATTATCACAGGCAATCGGCAGCGGGCCGAGGAGTGTCTGCAACAGGGATCGAGGATCGCCGATCAGCAGATGGCTGTCCTCGAGCTTGACGAGTACAAGAAGACAGTCGACCCCGCTGACTTGATGCATTCGAAGAAGCCAGCCTCGGAGTCCGCATTGCAGTCGGCAGGAGAGAATAAGAAGGTCAGCATGCACCCGACGGACGACACCGCTGCCCCGACGAACATCTCCACCACCCTCGATCCTAAATAGGAAGCCGAGCTCATCCAATTCCTCCGTGAGAACTGGGACATCTTCGCATGGAAGCCCTCTGACATGCGAGGTGTACCCAGGGAGTTGGCTGAGCACCGACTGCATGTGGATCCCGCCGCTCGGCCTGTCCGAGAACGCCTGCGTCGGTCCGCCGCGCACAAGAGGAAGGCAATCGGAGAAGAGGTGGCCAAGCTTTTGGCAGCCAACTTCATTCGTGAGGTGCACCACTCCGAGTGGCTCGCCAATGTTGTCATGGTGCCCAAGAAGGACAAGTCGCTCCGAATGTGCATCGACTTCAAGCATCTCAATAAGGTCTGCCCGAAAGACCATTTTCCGCACCAACATCGATCAAATTGTCGATTCGATTCCGGGTTGCGAGCGTTTGTCATTTCTTGATGCCTACTCGGGCTATCATCAGATCCGTCTGTATGGCCCCGATGAATTAAAAACAGCCTTCATCACCCCATTCGGGTGCTTCTGCTAGATCACTATGCCATTTGGTTTGAAGAATGCAGGAGCAACCTTTATGCGCATGATCCAAAAATGCCTCCTCGACCAGATCGGTCGGAATGTGGCGGCGTATATGGATGATATCGTAGTCAAGTCACGCAAAGGTTCCGACCTGCTAACTGACTTGGCAGAAACATTCGCCAACCTTCGTAGGTACGATATCAAGCTCAACCCAGCCAAGTGTTCATTCGGCGTTCCCAGTGGAAAGTTACTCGGTTTCTTCGTTTCCGAACGAGGGATCGATGTCAACCCCGAAAAGATCGGGACCATCGTCCGAATGGAGCGGCCGGTCAGAATACACGATGTTCAAAGTCTCACAGGTTGCCTAGCGGCTTTGAGTAGGTTTATCAGTCGACTCGGCGAGAAGGCGCTTCCTCTGTACCGACTCATGAAGAAATCAGATACTTCCGAGTGGACAGACGAAGCCCAAGTCCCATTCGACGACCTAAAAGTCCTACTTTCCACCCAGCCAGTTCTTACTGCTCCGCTCAGCAAAGAGCCCCTTCTTCTGTACATCGCGGCTACAAATCAACTCGTCAGCACTGTTCTCACAGTCGAACGGGAAGAAGAAGGCAAAGCATACAAAGTTCAGCGGCCAGTGTATTATGTCTCCGAAGTCCTGACTCCTTCCAAGCAGAGGTATCCCCACTATCAAAAACGTATATACGGGATTTGCATGACTGCGAAGAAGGTGGCTCATTATTTCCAAGACCACTCGGTGTCTGTCGTTTCTGATGCTCCATTGTCGGAAATCGTCCACAATCGGGACACATCGGGTCGAGTGGCGAAGTGGGCAATGGAGATGTTATACTGCGACATCAAGTTCGAGGCCAAGAAAGCTATAAAGTCTCAAGCTCTGGCTAACTTCATAGAAGAATGGGTAGAACAACAACAACTGACCCACATCTACTCGGCTCATTGGACAATGTTCTTCGATGGGTGCAAGATGTTGAATGGCTCCGGCGCTGGCGTTGTGATCATATCGCCAAAGGGTGACAAACTCAAGTATGTGTTGCAGATACACTTTGATTCCTCCAACAACGAGGCAGAGTATGAAGCTCTCCTTTATGGACTGCGCATGGCCATCGCGCTCGGCGTCCGTCCCTGATGGTCTATGGCGATTCGGATTTGGTGGTTAATCAAGTGATGAAGGAGTGGGACGTGAGGAACCCCACCATGACCACATACTGCAATGCAGTGAGTAAGCTCGAGAAAAAGTTTGAAGGTCTAGAACTCCACCATGTTCCGCGACTGAAAAACCAAGCAGCTGATGAGTTGGCAAAACTCGGATCCACTCGGAGACCAGTCCCGAGTGACGTCTGCTTCGAACACCTCCACCTTCCCTCAGTTAAAGAAGATCCTTTCACAGAGGAACCAGTACAACCAAAGAGCTCGACGGACCCGACTGATGCCGAAGTGCCTGTTGTGGTTGATTTGATTATGGAGATTCTTGCTGTCATCCCCGATTGGACTGTGCCGATCATTGCATACATCCTGAGGAAAGAATTACCACAGGACGAAGTCCAAGCCAGACAGATCGTCCGCAGGTCGAAGTCGTTCACTGTCATTGATGGCCAGTTGTACAAAGAAAGCGTTTCAGGCGTCCTTCAATGATGCATCTCCCCTCAGGAGGGACAGTTAATCCTGGAAGAAATTCACTCGGGAACCTGCGGTCATCACGCCTCCTCGAGGGCAATCGTCGCCAAAGCATTCAGAGCTGGCTTCTTCTGGCTGCAGGCGAATGAAATGGCGAAAGATATGGTCGACCGGTGTGAAGGCTGTCAGTTCTACTCTAACAAGTCCCACAAGCCAACATATGCGTTGAAGAGAATCCCTCTTGTTTGGCCGTTTGCAGTATGGGGATTAGATACAGTCGGTCCATTCAGGACAGGCCAAGGGGGATTCACACATCTGTTGGTGGCAGTCGACAAGTTCACAAAGTGGATTGAAGCCAAGCCCAACAAGAAGCTCGACGCCCTTACGGCCATCAAGTTTGTCAGGGACATCATCTCCAGATTCGGGGTACCTCACAGCATAATCAGTGACAACGGAACAAACTTTGACTCGGACATATTCAAAGGTGTCTGTACAGGCCAAGGTATCCGAGTGGATTTCGCATCTGTGGCGCATCCCGAAACAAACGGGCAAGCAGAGCGGGCGAATGGACTTATTCTGCAAGGTTTGAACCCTCGACTCTTGCGAGAAGTGGGACATGCCGCCGGCGCATGGGTCACCGAGCTACCTTCGGTGCTTTGGGGTCTCCGCACAACCCCAAATAGATCTACAGGGCGATCCCCGTTCTTCCTCGTTTACGGAGCAGAAGCAGTCCTTCCGAGTTACTTGTTTCACAACGCTCCACGAGTTGAACTCTTCTCTGAAGCTGAAGCAGAGCAAGCAAGGCAAGATGGAGTGGATCTTCTAGAGGAGGAGCGCGAGATGGCACTGACATGCTCAACCATTTACCAACAAGATCTGCGGCACTTTCACGCGCGACACGTCAGGAGTCGTACATTCCACGCAGGCGACCTGGTGCTCCGAGTGGATCAGCGGAGACCTCACAAGTTGGCTCCCCCCTGGGAAGGACCCTTCATCATCTCCAAGGTGCTGAACAACGGAGCATATCGACTCTACAACATCGACAGGGAAACGGACGAGCTGCGAGCATTGAACGTAGATCTCCTCAAGCGCTTCTACATGTGACCGTCGACTGAAGCAATGTAAAGAACAAGTATCGGTGAAGTAATACAAAGCAGATTGAGTTTTTGCAGATTCAAAATTCTTCCGCGGTCGCAGACTCCGGTCTCAAAAAAAAAACTTAGCTGCGATCCAGAATCGCCTAAGCATTAACTTTCTCCGAGTGTGCACTAAACGTCGCACTCGGGGACTTAGCTGCGATCCAGAATCGCCTAAGTATTAACTTTCTCCGAGTGCGCACTTAACGTCGCACTCGGAGACTTAGCTGCGATCCACAATCGCCTAAGTCCAGATTTTCTCCCAGTGTGCACTTAACGTCGCACTCGGGGACTTAGCTGCGATCAAGAATCTCCTAAGTACAAATTTTCTCCGAGTGTGCACTTAACGTCGCACTCGGGGACTTAGCAGCGATCAAGAATCGCCTAAGTACAAACTTTCTCCGAGTGTGCACTAAACGTCGCACTCGGGGACTTAGCTGCGATCCAGAATCGCCTAAGTATTAACTTTCTCCGAGTGTGCACTTAGCGTCGCACTCGGGGACTTAGCTGCGATCCAGAATCGCCTAAGTATTAACTTTCTCCGAGCGTGCACTTAACGTCGCACTCGGGGACTTAGCTGCGATCCACAATCGCCTAAGTACAAATTTTCTCCGAGTGTGCACTAACCGTCGCACTCGGGGACTTAGCTGCGATCACGAATTGCCTAAGTACAAAATTTCTCCGAGTGTGCACTAAACGTCGCACTCGGGGACTTAGCTGCGATCCAGAATCGCCTAAGTATTAACTTTCTCCGAGTGTGCACTTAACGTCGCACTCGGGGACTTAGTTGCGATCCACAATCGCCTAAGTACAAATTTTCGCCGAGTGTGCACTAACCGTCGCACTCGGGGACTTAGCTGCGATCACGAATCGCCTAAGTACAAACTTTCTCCGAGTGTGCGCTAGTCGTGGCACTCGGGGACTTAGCTGCGATCACGAATCGCCTAAGTACAAACTTTCTCCGAGTGTGCACTTAACGTCGCACTCGGGGACTTGTCTGCGATCAAGAATCGTCTAAATAGAAAGTTTCCTTCGAGTGTATCTCATAGATCCACTCAGAGGCTTAGCAGACCTCATTGAGGCTCATGTAGATGTCAAGACAACTGACAATTACATGAGTAGCAGAACCTCATTGAGGCTCATGTAGATGTCAAGACAACTGACAATTACATGAGTAGCAGAACCTCATTGAGGCTCATGTAGATGTCAAGACAACTGACAATCACATGAGTAACAACTCGCTCCGAGTACGACCTTACAGTCGGAGCCGAACACTTAGCCGCGATCACGAATCGCCGAAGTACACAATTGCCTTCGAGTGTATCCTACAGATCCACTCGGAGACTCAGCAGACCCTCAGTGAGGCTCATGCAGATGTCAATACAACTGACAATTACATGCTCCGCATGTTTGCCATTGGCTTCACCAAGAAACGCCAAACAAAATCCACGAGCCAAAATCGTGTCAACAACTCTTTGGCAAAAGAAGAGAAAAAGATTCAATTCAAATTCAAAGTTCGCCTAAAGATAGTTGGTTTGGTGTAGATCAAGCTTATCCACACCGAACCACGAATGTGACGGCCAACAGCAGCGGCAAAAGTTTCATACAACTAACACTCGGCATACCGAGGTAAAAGTTTTCTTAAACGTCGTCAGGACTGGCACTGGGACTGGCAGGCTCCACGAAAGTGTCGAGGTCGATCCCGTCTGCGATGCGAGTGGCGCTCTTAAGGAAGGTCTGCATGAAATCTTTGAATAGAAGCTTTTTGGTGTTGGCGACTTGCAACGCCTTCAGCTTCTCTTTGCGAGCCTCCTTGCAGTGCACTCGTACTAGCGATAGAGCGACGTCCACACCACAGCGAGCCGCAGACTTCTTCCACGCCTGCACTCGGTTCGGGACCTCCTCCAGCCGAGTCATCAAGCCTTCCATTTCTTGCGAGACTCGTCTTAAGGCCAAAGCTCCTTGTCGATTCGGCCGACGACCTCTCTCAGTCGACCGATGAAAGGTCCCACTTTTCCCTGGCGAATGTGCGCTCGGAGCATATCTCGATTGGCGTCCTCGCCGAGTGGAACGTTCGGAAGAATCGACCGCTCAACGTCAGCTGCTTCAGCCTCAGCGTCCATGCAAAAATCTACAAAGACAGGACGAGCAAACAGTAAGCACAGCATGAAATACACAGTCAAGAAGCACTCAGAAAAATAGAATTTACCACCGAGAAGCGCAATCATCTTCCTCGCCCAGTCACGGACGTAATTCTCTTTGCTATGCACCGCCTGTTCAACACCTGCATCTGTCTCATCAGCTCGGTCCTTTGTTTCCCCATTTTCTCCACTTCGGCCGCCAATGCCTTGTTTGCCTCACGGGACTCCTCCAGGGACTTCTCTCGTTCAGCCACAACACCCTTCAGACCAGCCAAGGCAAGCATTGCTGCATCCAGTTCCGCAGCAAACTGGATCTTTTCAGCCTTCAGAGTCTCATACACCGATCCCATCTCGCAAGTCTTCTGCAAGTCAGCACCAAGAGACGATCAGACAAACTCAACAAGGACAAAAATAAAAACTCAAAGTTCTTCAGACCCCTACCAACGCAAGCAGTCGACAGCGGTATCGGGGACTACACCCAGTGGGTTCACTAAGAGTGACCCCACTGGCATGAAGCTCAAACAGGTCCGCCCTATTGAGATACATAACAACAAAAACAAGCCTATGAGGTTACTACTACCGCGACCTGAGTAAAATTACTCTCGGAGACTCATCCAGTAGGTGCACTCGGAGTGCCCGCACCGGTAACATTCGAACAGATTAGTTTTGATCTGATCAAGTTAAAGAAAATGTATATAAAGACAACTGCCGGTGCAAGCACCCGACAGAAGTCTCGGGGACTACACCCACTGGGTTCACTAAGAGTGAACCCACTTCAAAATAATCATACTGTATCCGAGTACATTGCTTAAACACCCAGTGGGTTACAAGAGGAAAGTAAATACTTACTAGCCCACTTACTTGGATATCATCCCGGAGATCCAAGATGCGCTTGTACACAGACGCGATGGAGTCGTACGCTCTCTTGACATCTCCCGCCATCAACTCCGCCTGCACCATGGCCCCTTTGGCAGCTCCCACCTGATCTTCCGGGAGGCGCTGGACGTCGTACTGGACAGTCGACAGACCTGGCACCATAGGAGACTCCTTGGGCATCCCAAGTCCTGCTCCAGTCGGTTCAGCAGCGATAAGCGCCATTTCAGTCGACGGCATCATCTCAGTCGGTGGCGCATCCATGGCGGGAGTAGTAACCGGCGGAATAGCCTCAAGGACAGGCACCGCAGCTTGCTCGGACCTCCTCTGGTCGCCCTCCTCCACATAAATCACCTCTGAGGGAAACCCAACCGAACGGCGTGAGACCACAGGAAAAAGGCAAGACCAAAGACAGAATTCATGATGCAATAATGTAAGCTCTCGGAATCGCCACGACGCACCTGGCTGGGATGTGACAACATTGTCCATGTCCTTGGGATCGTCCCCCTGGTGTGGTGGAGAGGTGGCAGAGGTGGCAGCTCTGTCGAGTAAAATTCATTCGACCAATAAGCATGAGTTCAATCAAATACTGGAAGAAGATAGAAGAACAACGCACTTACGTTGAGGTGACGGGAACTGTGACCCTCATCCGCGGCAAAGCCTTCTGAGGCTTAGATCCACTCGGTTTGGCCACCTTAGAGGGCTGGCCCGCTGATTCAGCAGCAGAGTCCCTGGTCCTCTTTGTGCTCCGAGCACTCGGGACCACGGGAGCGGCTGGCAAGGCGCTCGGAACCACAGGAGCAGCTGGCGGGGCACTCGAGGCCGCTGGAGGAGCCGACGAAGCCACGGGTTCATGACGACGTTTAGTTCGAGGCTGTGGCGGTGGGGGTGGCGAGTTCTGTTCCTCGTCTTCTTCCTCTTCTTCTTCAGACTCCTCCTCCGTCTCCCCACTTTCGGAGACGTACTCGAAGCTCTCCACGCTGCCCTCCTGGCTACCTTCCTCCTCCTCGGCCGGATTCCCGTTCGAGACAGGAGAAAACCAGTTGGTCCACGCCTGCACGAGATACAGTCGACAACATCAAACGTCAGACAGTGATTCAAGAAAGCGATAAATCTAAGACAATTGTGTGCACTCAATAAGTTATACTCACCTCGTTCGGAGGAGGGTTGTCCGCGCGGAAGGGCTTCACTCGCCGGGCTCCTCTTGGGTTATCGCAGGCGCATGTGATGTTGAGGACCCAGGACGCCACCATCTCCCCGGTCACGCACTCGACGTTAGTCCGAGTGGAGTCCTCAGGCCCCGTGTAGTGCCACATGGCTTGGTGTCGAGCTTGCAGAGGCTGGATACGCCGACCCGGAAAAACCTCCAGCAAATATATGCCGGTAACTCCCCTTCGGACGACCTCTACAAGTACATCGACCAGAGGCTGGATCTGGATCTTCTCAGCCTTCGTGAGCGCGAGCTGCCTAGGCGGAGCCGGTCGGTCTAAGATAAAAGGAGGCAGTCCAGTTGTGGCATTCGGGCAAGCAACGTCCTGGCAGTAGAACCATGTCGACTGCCAGTTCCTAACAGATTCAGACAACTGAAGAGCGGGATAGCTACTTTTACTTTTCTTTTGGAAGCCTAAGCCTCCGCAGAGCTGAAGGAGGTGAGTTTTGTCATTCGACTGGTTGAGTCTTTTGATGGTTTGAGATCTAGCAGAGAAGATGTGCTTGAAAAGCCCCCAATGGGGAGGACAGCCGATAAAACACTCGCACAGCACGACGAAGGCAGAGAGATGAGCTATTGCATTGGGAGGAAAATGGTGGAGCTGTGCCCCGAAGTGGTTCATTATACCTCTGAAGAAGGGATGAGGAGGCAGAGAGAAGCCTCGGAGCATGTGGATGAGCAGCAAGTCGCGCTCCCCCTCCCGGGGCGCCGGCTAGGTCTCGCCCTCCGCCGGCAACCTCCACGTCTTGTGCACGATCATGCCGTGCTCCACCAACTCCAGCAAGTCCCCCTCTGTCACCGTAGAGGGGAGGAAATCCCCCTGGATCCAACCCGCCAGAAGTGCTCGCTGCCGCCGCTGAGCAGGAGCCGCGCCTTCCCCTTCTTCTTCCGCGCCTCGAGCTTGCTAGTCTGCCCCTTTGTCATGGAGGAGGCTGCAGATCCGCGAGGGAGAAGGAGAAGGAAGGAGCTTGGGATGCGCAGGGGATGGCGAGAGAAGCGGGGCAAGTGCGAGCTATCCGGCGAATGTAACGAAAAACCCTCGTCGCAGAGGTTTAAATAAGGTTCCGACTGGGTCACTAGCAGGTGGCCCCGAAATCTTATCCCCTGACCGGTTGCTGCGATATTAGTGGAGAAGATGAAGGCGCGGAAATCGAGGCGACAGATACTACTCGATTACGATGTCGTCATCACCGCTGAGCGCGCGACAACCAAAATTTGGGGATCCCGGAAAATCCGCCGCTGTCAGTTGACTGGTCACGTCAAAAGATACCACGGAAGCACTCGGTCCCTGACGGTTCGTTTCACAAATACATCCACTCGGATCACTCGTCAAAGAGGATAAAATGGATCGAGGCAAGCAACACCAAAGTCGTGTCCGTACCAGTCGGATCCGTACTCCAAGCATCGCTTCGTCGTTCCAACCTCAATCCATTCGGGGACTAATGATGGGGTTATAGTCCCAGGGTAGGGTCATAGGCCTGCCCTATGAGTCCTACCCAAGGACTACCCTTCATAAGGGATAGGGCCCTTAGTCAGTTCCGACTGAATTAAGGACTTCCCATCATCCAGTTGGTGACGATTCCTCCATCATCCAGTCGGAGATGAGCATTCGGAGTGTATCGAACTTACCGACTGGATTCCACTCTGTGCATCATAACCACCCTGGAGGGCAACGTTAATACGTTTCCATGTACCTTTATTAGCATTTAAGACATACGTTACCTGCAACGTAGGCATTTATTCGCCACTACTCCACCCCTGTGCACCGAACCGTTGTGAAGGGCAACGCACTCTATATAAGCCGCCCTTCCCCACTGGTGCAGGGGTTAGCAATTCACTGTAATCCATATTGCACTCGACAACAAGCTCCCAAGAGCACTGAGACGTAGGGCTTTTACCTCCACCGTAGAGGGGCCTGAACTCATACAACCTCGCCATAGCTAAGGCTCTACCCATCCTTTCGTACCCTACACATCTACTATCAGACTTATACCCACGACAGGTCTTGTCCATCACATCATTCTCCTAATGATGTGATCTTGTTATCAAGTGACAACGCTTGCATGGCCAGGAAACCTTGACCATCTTTGATCAACGATCTAGTCAACTAGAGGCTCACTAGGGACAGTGTGTTGTCTATGTATCCACACATGTATTTGAGTTTCGAATCAATACAATTCCAGCATGGGTAATAAAAGATTATTATGAATAAAGAAATATAATAATAACCAAATTATTATTGCCTCTAGGTCATATTTCCAACACCATGCTCCTGAGCGGGGGTCGACCGCTGAAAATGTCTGCCCCTGGGACGACAAATCCTTGCTTTCACGCTCCTTGGCGCCTAGGGGCGGTGCGGAGCATTCGGATCCTCAGAAAATGTCATCCAGAAAAGGAGGTTTTAAAGCCGGCGAAACGAGAAAGCGCAAGAGAAAGCCCCCCTTTTTGTTTTTCAGACATCAACTTTTGAAATCGGCAACTTTAAGTCCAGCAGAGGATAGTTTAAGATCCAAGAAGAAGCAAGCAAACGTCGCGTTCGGCACCTAGGCTGGCATAGCCATTGGTGGACTCTGTTGATTCCCTTGCGAGCTGCGGGCATAGTCATTAGTGGACTGGCTTGATTGCCTCCGTCTTCTCCCCAGCGCAGAGTGTAGGGCTGCCACAAGGCGTGGGAGGGACACTTCTGCGTCCTCGGGGGGCCCCAGGCGTATACAGCCGCAACTCATTATTACGTGAGAGTATCACGGTGGGGGTCTATCTGGGAGGTCGCAAGGACGCTTTGGCTTCACTAGCGTCCCTACCCCCGAGGCATAGGCGCCTGATTCCTTTTGGGTCGGGCATAGTCATTGGTGGACTGTGTTGATTGCCTCCGTCTTCTCCCCAGCGCGGAGCATAGGGCTGCCACTAGGCGTGGGAGGGACCCCTCCGCGGCCTCGGGGGGCCCCAGGCATATACAGCCGCAACTCGTTATTACGTGAGAGTGTCGCGGGATGAAGTAGGTCCCGGAAGGATTGAAGGACGATGCAGATGTGCCACGGGTTGATGCAGGTCCCGCGGGGACTGTTGGTCGAACGCGAGGGCACTCCGGCCTCGTTTGTAGGTGGGGCCCTTCGAGGCCCCGCCCGCTCCTTCTCCTGATACTGACTGATGGCTTTTCTAGTACTCTACGTCGGGACGTCCTAGTCCCGCGCAGTTCCCTGCCGCCATGAGGCACCTGACGGGGCAATGCCGTGACACCCCTGGTACCGACCGAATGTACCTGGATGGCACGAGGGTGGTCAAGTGGCTTTGTGACCGGTACGGCTCCTGAGGCGCGATGCTCAGGAGCCCCCTTTGACGTTCGAGCGGCTCTGCGTCGCCAAGACCCAGTCCCACACATTTCCCAACCGCCGTTGCTTGCGAACGAATGAAGGAACAAAACTATGGGTTCAAGCCCTGCCACCCCTGATAACGACCGAATGTCCGTGGACGGCATCAAGGGTGGCAGGTGGCCTTATGACCGGTAAGGCCCTTGAGGCTCGATGCTCAGGAGCCCCCTTTTGACGCTCAAGCGCCCTCCATTTCATCCTGTTGATTATGGCCCTGGAAAGCCACGGGGCCTCCCCAGGTCCACGAAGGGCGACGCACACCGATCGGAGCCCCCGAGCGGGGGGTGGATCATCCAAAGATGCAAGCAAGGTAAGATGTCAAATCACAGAATGGTTGCAGCAAAAGTTACGGAAGCATGCGTAAATGATATGATGGGCAGAGGTGTGCCCTGAACACTTGAAGTTCATGCGCCAGCAGACACCTCCTAGAGCAGTGAACCGAGAGAATTACCTCGCATAGTTTCTTCGCACCTGTGGGGTGTCTCGTGAGGCCTGACATTCCTTACTCCAGAGGAGGACTGGTGCGTGGGGTGGACGCTTGAGGATCTCCCTCAACGGGAGGATCAGGTGGTGTTACATAACACGATATGTAAGGCTCCATGTAGGTGTTCGATCAACCTCCATGGCCGTTCAACAGCGCGATGGTGGCGGCCCCTCTCTGCGGCGGGGAGAGGCCCCCCCGGTCGTGTTGCTCGGAAATCTTGTTGCGATGGGCGTCCGCACGAAGTTTCTTGCTACTGTTGCCGCCGTCAGGTGGTCCCGGCATTGCTTGGTGCAGACTCCCCCTGGTACCCTGACGTGTCTCCATTGCCATAGTTCGCCCGTGCCGACGTCTCTGCCGCCCGCTGGCTGCGCCTGAGAGAGCGCTCCCGCTTGGCCGCCCCAGGTTGTTGGGGGCCGACCTGGTCTTGGTGATGCGCGCCGGTGTGTGCATCAAACATCCTGTCGTCCTCTCCCCGTCCCTGGTGGTTGCCGGCATGCTGCGCCCCGTGGCCAGCCACCAGCACCTGGAGGAGGAGGAGGGCAGGGTGCAACGCGTCTCTCTCGGCCCCACCCAGCACAAGAGGGGCCCCCTCGCTCGTAGGCCCGGGGACCGGCACGAGGTGCGAGCCCCCAGCGCCCGGCGCCCACGGCCTTGAAGAAGAGTGGGGTCAGATGGCCTTCTGGGTGATGGCTATCAACTCCGTGATGTGGTCCGCCCAGGCGTTGAAGCCCCCTTGCGTCGGTCGAAGGCGGAGCATCTCGCTCGCCATCTACAATGGGTCGTGCGCGCCGAGGTCCCCCCAAGTTGATGTGGCGCGTCTGTCGGATTTCGGGTTCTGCAAAACCCTATGGATTCAAACTGAGGGGCATGTACAAGATCTCTCACAGCCTCGTCTCACCTAGCTTGCTACTCGATGGGAACGGCGAAAACTCACTCAATGGTGAGCAAGACAAAGGACACGGTAGTTTCTTGAGGCTCGGAACCTTCGCTCGACCCGAGCATCTCCTCCTCTTCCTCGCCACGCCCCAACGGACAAGCCATGAGCATGGCCCGCTGGAGCCGCCGGTAGGTAGCAGCCGTGTTTCCCATCCCGAAGGGCATGAAGGTGCTGGCGTTTGGGTACACACCGATGGTCAGTTCGCGCAAGCCAGAAGGGGCCTCGAGTTGCGGCTTTGTCGACTTCGAGCGCGATCATGCAGATGCGGGGCCGAGCGACCGTGCCGACGACGGTGACTGTGATTTCTGGTGCAGGGCAGTCCGTACCTAGCACGACCTGGGCCTATCAAAGTTCTTGGATTGCTCCGATGACGGAATCACGGGAGCTGTGCGGACGTGCGCCGGAGCTCGCCCTCGATTTGTGCTCGAGCGCCACCCTCACCTCACTGGTCAGGTCCTGAACATCCCCGATGGGAGCCCCATCCCTGACCCAAGGGGGGCGCCGAGCGTGCCTTCCTATGCGATGGGAGGCATGGCCCCGTCCCCCAGCACAGAGCCTGAAGCCCCTGGGTCCTCCGTGGGGAGGAGCTCCTTCTTCTTCTTGCGTGGGTCCTCGTGAGGTAGCTCGTCTTCTTCATCGTCCAAGCGCTCCGCTGCCGCTGCACGCGAAGTTTTCAGAATCGCGACTCAAGTCTTAGAATGTTACGACTTTACGATCCAAACTAACCCCTCCAATTCTATGATTTTTCTCATAGAATATAAGTTTCTACGATCGTGGTAGTTATGATTCTATGATTCACGATCCTACCAATGGAGCCCCGATCCGATTCAGAATCGTGATTCTGACAACCTTGGTTGCGCGGTAGGCACGCTCGAGTGAATAGACAACATCCTTCTCGTCGCAGGCGACGGTGATGACACCGCTGCTCCCTGGCATCTTAAGGATGTTTAGCCATGGTGGGTCACTGCCATGAACTTGGCGAGAGCCGGGTATCCAAGGATCGCGTTGTATGGTAGGTGGATGTGCGCGATGTTGAAGACAATGACATCAATGTGGTAGTTCTTGCGCTCATCGAAGGTGACGGGCAGATGCACCTGCCCGATGGGCACGATGGACCCCTCCGTGACTCCTGAGAAGGGCTTGGTCGGCATGAGTTGTTCATACAGTAGCTGGAGTTTCTCGAAGGTCTCGACTGAGAGGACGTTGAGCCCCGCTCCACTGTTAATGACGGTCTTGGTGACGAGGACGTTGCTGATGGTCAGGGTGCACATCATTGGGAGTTTGTCAGCCATGAACGAACACCTGAGCTGGTCACTTGGGTCAAAGGTGATGGTGGTCTGGGACCAGTTGAGGGGGGCATCGCTTCAGGCTGCGGGAGAGCGGAATTCACCTCCCGAGCGAACTGCTTGAAGGCGCGGTTGAAGGCCGGGGTCTGGGTACCGCCTAGGATGGAGGCCACCGCCCTGACCTCCTAGAAGCCCCCAACCCCATTGTCCTGTCTGTCTTCGTCCCTCGTTCTGGGTGGCGGAGGCAGCGGGGGCAGCCGTGCCTCGCGAGGGCGAGCCTCACGAGGCTGACCGTGTCGTTGCCCCTGCTAAGGCTTGTCGCGCCAGCGGTCGTCCCGAGTTTGGTCGCACCAGGAGTCCTCCCGAGGCTGGCCGCGCCAGCGGTCTTCTTGAGGCTGTTCACGCCACCCCTGACACTGCTCCCGATCATCCCAGCGGCCTCCGCCGCACGCGGGGCCTCTGCCGACCCATCCGGGATGCCTGCTGAAGTGCTCGGCACGGACCACGCGGAGCTCTTGGCACTCGGAGGTATCATGGCCGCTGGTGCCATGGAAGATGCACGTTGGCCCCCCTCCTGACAGACGCTCTCCCCCTCGGCCGTACTTCGCCTCAGGCTCGGCCGCGAGCATCGCGGGAGCCTTGCGCTTTGCCTCCTTGGCCTTGGCCTTCTTCTGTTCTGGTTCTGCCGCCTGAGGCCCGAGGAGTGATGAGCGACCTTCTTCAGCCCCGGCGCACTTGTTTTCCAGGTTGAACATCTCCAGTGCGGTGCTCATTTCACCACTCATGGCGAGCTCCTCCTTCATCTTGAGGTCATTGACTTCGTCGGAGAAGGCAGAGATGACGGCTTCTTCTGACGCCTTGGGGATTTAGAGGCGCATGACCAAGAAATGTTGTATGAACTTGTGCAAGGTCTCCCCCTCCCGCTGTTTGATGCGCCGCAGGTCGTTCACGGTGGGAGCGCGATCGCAAGTGCCCTGGAGGTTGGCAACGAAGCGTTCACGTAGGCTATCCCAAGAGGTGATGGACACCTTTGGAAGGTTCAGGAGCGAAGAGAGGGCGCCGCCCTTGAGCTCCATGGGGAACCAACACACCATGACCTTGTCACCTCCTCCTGCTGCCCTGATGCTCAGCGTGTAGAGTTGCAGGAACTCGGTCGGGTCTTGGGTGCCATCGTAGCGCGGAGGCAGGTCGGGCTTGAACTTGCAGGGCCATGCAGTTGGCTAGAGCTCAGGGGCGATGGCGAGGCACCCCACCGGCTCGTCGGGTGTAGCGCCCGCGGGGGCGATCTGGTCAGGTTGCTCCAATGGGTCTACTGCAGGCGGGGCTCGCTCGCAGCCTGGGACTTGCAGCGCCGGGAGCATGCACGCGTCGATGCGTGGTCGAGGAACCACCTGACAGCTCGCTTGGTCTCCTGGCCTCGCCCTCGGCTCGCAAGGTCGGTCGCGGGGACGCGCTTCCTGCCTGGGCTCGGGGCGCACGTCACGCCGTGGTGGTGGGGGTGGCGCATCTAGTTCCTCATTGTTTCCTTGGTATGGTTGGGGTCGATTTGAAGAGGAGAGCGTTGTGGCTTCGCCGACAATGGCGACGAGCTCCTCGATGCGCTGGAGCCAGTCGTTGTGGCGGTCCGGGGCGGGCCGGTGGCGGAGCAGCTCGGTGGCCATGGCGAGCGGGCGCCGATCGTGCGGCACCTCCGGCCGGGCATGCGAGGCTGACCCGAAATCCCGGATGAGCGACGGAGTAGTGGTGTGGCCGTCGGGGTGCTCGGTAAACGGCGGGGAGGAACCTTGCTGTTCTTGAGCGTTGGGGCCCGTGACGGCGTTCACCACGGGCGATGGTGACCGGCGCGCGCCGGCGGGCGCCGTCTCAGTGATGCGGGTGGCACGACGTCTGGCGCGAGCCCGGCGAGCGTCAGCCATTGGAGTGGCAAAACTTGGTGAAGGCAGAGCTTGGAGGAAACCTTGACATGCCCCCTACGTGGCGCGCCAAATGTCGGATTTCGGGCTCCGCAAAACCCTAAGGATTCGAACTCAGGGGCGTGTACAAGATCTCTCACAGGTTCATCTCACCTAGCTCGCTACTCGATGGGAACAACGAAAACTCACTCAATGGTGAGGAAGACTAAGGACATGGCAGGTTACCCTGGTTCGGGCCATTGCGAAGTGTAAAACCCTACTCCTGCTTTGGTGGATTGCCTCTTGTGGAGGTTGGTGGATGAACTAGTACAGTGTTCTTCGGCCTCCTCAAGCTAGGTGGCCTTAGTGGTGTGAAGGTGGGTTAATGAGAATGGATCCGGGTCCGTACGAAGTATCCTGCCCTCTCTATTAATTGTGGCGGCCCTGGTCCCTTCCCATATCGTTTCGACGGGAAGGGATCCCACACTGGACAATTTTGAAGGGGAACACGGGAACATGCTCCCCTGCCCAAAGGTTGTCTTCGCCTGCAAAGTAGCTGCCCGCGCTGCAGGGACGGGCCCGGGGATGACGTCCGTCCTGCTGGCGGGCGGCGGTGGCTTTGTTGCACCAAAAGGGAACCCTTTGGAAGATGCCTTGGGAACGCCGGTACGTCCTTGCCCCCTTTGCACTAAAGGGGAAACTGCTCCATCCTGCCGTCTGCAACTCGCGTGTCCTTCCCTTGCATCATCCTTGACTCCTGAGGCCGGGTCTCGCATCAAAATATCCGCTGCTCCGGAGGGGTCCCAAGGAGGTCGCCTGTCGGTCTTGATGCTTCTCTTCCTTGCGAGGCTTGGCCCCTCGCGAGGGCCTTCCCTCGCATGGTGCCGTGCTGGTTGGTTTGCTCGATGAAGTGGGTCACCCCTGGGCCACAGGAAGGTAGGTCTGGGTACTCCCATTGCCAGAATGTCGACAACGTCGTGAGTGCTGGGGGCACCGCCCAGCTGTCGTGCGCCTAGGTGGCTTGGGTGGTTGCGACAGTGGAGGTGATGTTGACGATCTGGTACGAGCCGCCCAGTACCACAACGCCGGTACACATGCTTTCGGCCGCTGTGGTATGATGGTTGGAGGCCAACTCGACGAGGCTCAAAGAGGCTTGTTGGGCGCCAGTCATCGGAGCAACGGGGCTTAGGGAAGACGAAGCTCGGAGAAGACCTTGACACGCCCCCTACCTGGCACGCCAAATGTCGGATTTCGGGCTCCGCAAAACTCTAAAGATTCGAACTCAGGGGCGTGTACGAAGATCTCTCGCGGGCTCGCCTCACCTAACTCGCTACTCGATGTGGATGGTAGAGAACTCACTTGATGGTGAGGAAAACACAGAACACGGCGGTTTACCCAGGTTCGGGCCGCTGAGAAGCGTAATACCCTACTCCTGCTTTGGTGGATTGCCTCTCGTGGAGGTTGGTGGATGAACTATTATAGTGTTCTAAGGCCTCGGGAGGCTGGGTGGCCTTTGCATAGTGCCAGTGGGCAAATGAATGGATCTCCTCCCCCCTATGAATTAACCTACGCTCAACATATATAATGGCGGCCCCAGTCCTCTTCCCTTATCGTTTCAGCGGACGTTTACAGTAGGGACAGGCCCAGGGATGACGTCCCTACTGTAGGCGGGCGGTGGTGGCCTTGTTGCACCCGAATGAAAACCTTTGGAAGATGCCTTGGAGACCTGCGTGCGTCCATGCCCCCTTTGCACTAAAGGGAAACTGTACCGTCCGGCCGTCTGCTGCTCGCCTGTCCTTCCCCTACGTCATTCTAGACTCTTGAGGCCGGGTCTCGCCTCGGAATGTCCGCCGCTCCGGAGGGATCCTGAGGAGCCCCCCTGCGGGTCTTGACATTGTTCCTCCTCGCGAGTCTTGGCCCCTCGCGAGGACCTTGTCTTGAGTGGTGTTGAGGCTGTTGGTTTTTGGTTGATGAAGTGGGCCAGCCCTAGGCCGCGGACAGGCAGGTTTGGGTATAGTACCCCCATTCCTAGAACGCCGACACGTTTCATTTAATATTTTGATGATATGTATGTTGTTACTGATCTTAGTGGTGTCATGTGAACGTCGAGTACATGATACTTCACCATGTTATGTGCCTAATGGATGTCATTGGAGTAACAAGTAGATGTTGGGTTGCTAGAGTGACAAAAGCTTAAACCCCAGTTTATGCGTTGCTTCATGAGGGGCTGACTAGGATCCACATGTTTAATGCTATGGTTAGATTTATATTAATTCTTCTTTCATAGTTTTGGATGCTTGTGAGAGATGGTAATCATAAGTAAGTTGTTTTCTCAAGCAAGAACAACACCTTAGCACCGATCTGCCCATATATAAAATTATCAAAGTAGCAAACACAAATCACCTCAATATGATGAATATGACTAGACAGAAATTCCCATGTGTCCTCGGCAGCACTTTCTTTATATAAAAGTACTTTCAGACCTGTCCTTTGCTATAAAAGGATTGGGATACCTTGCTGCACCTTTGCTACTATTGTTACTTGTCACATGTTACAAATTATCTTGCTACCAAACTATCTATCACTTTTACTTAGACCACTTGCATAGAATACCTTGCTGAAAACCGCTTATCATTTTCTTGTGCTCCTCATTGGGTTCAACACTCTTACTTATTGAAAGGACTATGATTGATCCCCTATACTTGTGGGTCATCAATTATAACACGTTGAATGAGGTGAAAATCAAGAACAAATATCCATTGATGATCAATGATTTATTTAACCAGCTAGTTAGAGCTAGTGTATTCACCAAGATCGATCTTTGATCAGGATATCACCAGCTAAAGATCTGAGAGAAGGATATGCCCAAGCCAACTTTGACGATTAGGTATGGGCTTTATGAGTATACGGTCATGTCTTTTTGTTTGACTAATGCCCTTGCATATTTTATGAGTATGATGAATATGGTATTCATGGAGTTCTTGGATAAGTTGGTTGTGCTATTCATTTATGACACATTGATTTACTCGAAAAATGAAGAATAAAGCAAGGAACATTTTCACTTGGTTCTCTAGGAGCTAAGGGAACATCAACTATAAGCCAAGTTCAGCAAATGCGATTTTTGGTTGAAGGAAGTCAGATATCTCGAACATGGTGTATTAGTTAAAGGAATAGAAGTAGACCCTTGCAAGTTTGAAACCGTCTCCAATTGGAAGGCACCCACATTAGTCAGAGAGATACACAATTTCCTTGAACTCAAAGGATATTACCGGAGGTTTTTCAGAATTTCTCCAAGACCGTGAAGCCCATGACGGAGTTATTGAAGAATGACACCAAGTTTAATTTGACCGAGGATTGTGAGGCTAGTTTTCTGGAGTTGAAGAAACTTTTGGTTACGGCCCCAGTGCTAGTTCTGCCTAATATACACAAGGATTTTCAAGTGTATTGCAATGCTTCACGTGAGGGACTTGGAGGTGTTCTTATGCAAGAAGGAAATGTTCTAGATTATACGTCACGTCAGCTTTCACCTCATGAGTTGAATTATGCCACACATGATTTGGAGTTAGCAGTCGTAGTACATGCACTCAAGATCTGGAGACACTTCCTTATCGGAAATAGTCGTGACGTCTACACGGATCACAAGAGTTTGAAGTACATCTTCACGCAGAAGGAGTTGAACCTCGTGCAATGGAGATGGTTGGAGCTCATAAAGGACTATGACATGAGATTGCATTATCACCCAAGTGAGGCCAACATAGTGGCTGATGCTTTGAGCCGTAAGAGTTATGTTAATACTCTCACAGCAGAGGGTTACCACAGGAGTTCTCTCACGAACTCAAAGATCTCCGGTTGGAGGTAGTTCCGAGCGGTTCTGTTGCCGCAATGGAAATTCAATCCACTCTATTGGAAGGATCGAAGAATAACAAAAGACGGACAAAGGTATTGATGAAATAAAGGAAAGAATGAACAAAGGAAGGGCAGAAGGATTTTGTGAGAAGTAACACGAAACCTTATGGTTTGAGCAACACATATACGTGCCCAATGACCCATAGTTCAGGAAGTTGATTCTTCAAGAAGCTCACGTTTTACCATACTCTATACACCTAGGCAACACCAATATGTATTTAGACTTGAAGGGAAGTTTTTGGTTGACCGGTATGAAGAAGGATAATGCGGAATATGTAGCAGTATGTGATATTTGTCAGAGAGTTAAGGCAGACATATACGAACTGGATTACTTCAGCCATTACCAAGGATAAACTTGGCATGGACTTCATTACAGGATTACCGAGGACTCGCTGAGGTTATGGTTCCATTTGGGTAGTAGTTGATCGCTTGACCAAGGTAGCTCACTTCGTCCGTGTGAAAACAACCTATACAAGTGCTAAGTTGGAAAAGATATATATGACCAGGATCATATGTCTACATGGAGTTCTAAGACCCATCATATCAGATAGAGGAACACATTTTACCTCAAAGTTTTTCTAGAAGCTACACGAAACTTTGGGTATCACACTACTGGAATCAAAGAATTTGCCATCAGTCAGTTCTTTGTCGTCTGCTAGTTGACGACAAAGAAGGTCTTTGTCGTCAGTTTCCCAAAAACTGACAACAAAGAACTAACTGAGGGCAAAGATGCTGGCGGATGGCAAAGAGACCAATGGCACACGACAAAGAGACCAGCTGGGCCCCACTGGATCGTGGGCCAACTAACGACATGGATGTCGTCCGCAACATCTTTGCCATCTTCTTGTAGGCTCTTTGCCGTGTACTAGTAGACGACAAAGAGGATGGCAACATAACGGTCGTGCCCCCCACACTCTCTCTCTACCTGTCCCCATATCTCTCTCTCCCCACCACAACTCCTCCCTCCCTTCCGCGATAGCGCCCCACCACCGCCCCCACCCGCAACCCACCGTGGCGGGGCTGCACCGCTGAGGCCATCCTGCGGCGCCACCCCCTCCCCGCGGCACCGCACCACCACCCTCACCTACAACCCACCGCGGCAACGCCTAATCGTCGGAACTAGACGCGACACCAACCCACCTCCCCGCGGTGCCCCACCACCACACGCACCCGCAGCCCACCGCAGCGGCGCCCCACCGCCGGAGCGAGCCCACGCCGCCACCCCCTTTCTTGCGTCGAGCCCGCCGGCGACCCTCCTTCACCATCGCGCCCACTCCCCGCGGCGATCCCCCATCCCCGCACCTACGACGGCCTTCCTCCATGCGCCCCTCCCCCGCTCGGCGCCCGTGCCGATCCAGAAGTCTACCCCCTACGGTGAGTAGTTAGTTTTTTTCCTGTTTTTCGTCTTATTAGATTAGTTAGATAGCTATTATTAATTAGGTTAGTTCGGTTAGTTAGGAAAAAAGGAAGTTAGAAGAAGAAGAAGAAGAAAATTAGAAGGAGAAGAAGAAAAGAAGAAAATAAGAAGGAAAAGAAAGTTAGTAGGAAAAGAAGAAAAGAAGAAGGAAAGGAAGAATAAAAGAAGAAGGAAAAAAGGGAAAAGGAAAAGAAGAAGAAGAAGAAGAACAACAACAACAAGAAGAAGAAGAAGAAGAAGAAGAGGAGGAGGAGGAGGAGGAGGAGAAGAAGAAGAAGAGGAAAAAGGAAAAGAAGAAGAAGAAGAAGAAGAAGAAGAAGAGTAGGAGGAGGAGGAGGAGGAGAAGAGGAAAAAGGAAAAGAAGAAGAAGAGGAGAAGGAGGAGGAGAAGAAAAGAAGAAGAAGAAGAATACTAGAAGAAGAAAAAGAAGAAGAAGAAGAATACTTGAAAAACCAGAAGAAGAAGAAGGAGAAGAAGAAGAAGAAGAGGACTAGAAGAAGAAGAAGAAGAAGAAGAAGAAGAAGAAGAAGAAGAAGACTAGAAGAAGAAGAATAGTAATAATAATAATAATAATAATAATAATAATAATAATAATAATAATAATAATAATAATAATAATAAGAAGAAGAAGAATAATAAGTAAGAAGAAGAAGAAGAAGAAGAAGAAGAAGACGAAGAAGAAGACGAAGAAGAAGAAGAAGACGAAGAAGAAGAAGAAGAAGAAGAAGAAGAAGAATAAGAAGAACAAGAACAAGAACAACAATAAGAAGAATAAGAAGAAGAGGAAGAAGAAGAGGAGGAGGAGGAGAAGAAGAAGAGGAAAAAGGAAAAGAAGAAGAAGAAGAAGAAGAAGAAGAAGAAGAAGAAGAAGAAGAAGAAATAGAGGAGAAGAGGAGAAGAAAAGGAAAAACAGAAGAAGAGGAGAAAGTAGAAGAAAAGGAGAAGAAGAGGAGAAGAAGAGGAAAAATAAAAGAAGAGGGGAAGTAGAATAAAAAGAGGAGAACAAAATATATAACCATCGTCAATTCATTCTATTTTCATGTCAAGTCTCGTAGCCTAGGTGTCTCCCGTTTGAATGGGTGGCATCAATAAATATGCATGTCTTTGCATATTTATAACTGTCATCCTTTCGAATTGTCAATGTTGTCCATGGACAGCCCGAGTACGTGTAGATTGGATTTCGTTTCTCGTGCTCTACTTTGGTTTGAGGAAAAATTCTGTAAGCACCACCCCGTTGTTCACTTGGTACACATTCTCTCGGCTTGTTGCTGAGACTTGTATCAAGAGAACAACGGGAGGTGCTACCAATTGTTTTTTGTCGGATCCGGAGTATAGCATAGGAAACGATCCTGATTTACACGTACTCGGGTGGGATTAGGACCCATGTTTACCTACTAGAGATAGATTCAATCCATGAAGGTCTATTTCCCTTTTGTATGGTAAAAATAAAATTGTGGCGTAAAGAATATAACAAAAGTAATTAGTCCTCTATGTAGTCGCAATTACATTCTACGTAACTTGATGAATATGAATTTGGTGCACCTATTGTCGGTGTAAGAACCATCATGGGTGATCGTGCGTGGATGTACACCGATCATACTAGTTAGAAAGAGATGACCAAAGAATGGTTAACAAAAACCAAGGGGTTTGTGAAAGCCGCATTTGCAAATGACCAGATAAAAACCTGGTGCCCCTCTCGTGGGTGCGATAACTTTAAACAGGTGATAGAGGATTAAATGGGTAAACACCTCCAGAAGATGGCTTATACGTATGATTATACAGTGTGGACATTTCATGGCGAGTCTACCCAATGTACCAGAGATGAGGTGGTGAGCATGGTGCAAGACTTTGATAATGCTCGGGATTCAGATGATGAGATGGAGGAATCTGCAAAGGCCTTCTATGAAATGTAGGAGTCTTCAAAATATCCTCTTCACGAGCACATTGAGCTTTGTCAGTTGGATGCCATCGTAATGGCTCTGAAGGCTCAATTCAACTTGGGCAGAGAATGCTACCACGCGATGATGCCCCTATTTGGACACTTTCTACCCAAAGGCCGTGTCATGCCTCCAAACCTGTACCAGTCGGACAAAATACTCTGTGTACTTCATATGCCCTATGACAAGATAGATTCCTGTGTGAAAGGATGTGCCTTATTTAGGCTTGAGTATGCGGACTTGAACTATTGTCCCATTTGCAAGTATTTCAGGTTTGTTGTGGTAGAAAACGGTATGGGTGAGAAGAGGCAAACCAAAATCCCTCGTTAATGTTATTCGATATATGCCAATCATACCAAGACATCAACATCTTGTCATGGTCAAAGAGATGGCAGGACAGATGACATGGCACAAATTGGTCAAAAGAACCAAACTAGATGCAGATGGGAATAATATGTTGGTACACACATCAGATGATTTTGCGTGGAAGCACTTTGATGCATTACATCCAAATAAAGCAGCAAATCCAAGGCATACTCGAGTCTGCGTCCCCACAGATGGGTTCAATCCCTTTGGTATGACGGCAACCCAATACAATAGTTGGCATGTAGTTGTCATTCCACTCAATCTCCCCCCGGAGAGGTTATGCAAAGATGAACATGTTCCTCACATTGATAATTCCAGGGCCCAACTATCCAGGGAAGAATATGAATGTGTACATGCATTTGCTTAAGGATGAATTGCAAGAAACTTGGGATAATGGGTCCAAGACATACGACGCCGCTAGACAAGAAAACTTCAGAATACATGTCTAGTACATGTACTCGATGCATGACTTGCCAGCATATGCGCTATTCGCTGGCTAGTGTGTGCATGGAAGATCCTCGTGCCCCACATGCAAGGCAACTCTTCAGTTTCATTGGCTGTAGGTGGGTCGGAAGTATTCTTGCTTCAACTTGTGTAGACAGTTCTTGGATCCTCACCATCAGTTCAGAAAAGATAAGAAGAACTTTATCAAATGTAAAGTTGTCAAAAACACGGCACCACTTGCGTTGACAGGCCAACAGATCCTGGATTAGTTAAATGCTCTCGAGCATGATACAGAGCATCCATGGTATTTCAAGGGGTATAATTCGAAACATGCCTGGACTCACAAGACATGCTTGTGGGATCTGCCTTACTTAAAAGACCTCCTTCGACATGATGCACACTGAAAATAATATCGGAAAGGCCATTTTTGGTACATTGTTTGACATAGAGGGGAAGTCAAAGGATAATCCTAAGGCTAGAGTTGATCATCAAACTCTATGTGATAGACCATTACAAAACATGCGACAATCGAAAGGAAAGCAACACTGGTCGAAGCCGAAGGCCAGGTTCAATCTAAAAAGGGGATCTATGAGGGAAATTATCTTATGGGTAAAAATGCAGTTGATGTTCCCCGATGGGTATGCAGCGGATCTAAAGAGGGGAGCGATTCTTGAAAAGTTGAAAATATTTGGACTCAAGAGTCATGATTGGCACATATGGCTTGAGCGGGTAATGTTGACGATGTTGTGTGGCTTTATTCCTAAGGATGAACGGCAAGTACCGACAGAGATGAGCTATTTCTTCTGTGTTCTTTGTGTGAAAGAACTATCACCTCGTGTGTTAGATGACATGGAGAAGTTGCTGTCGGAGTTGCTCTACAAGTTAGAAAAGATCTTTCCACCGGGCTTCTTTAATCCAATGCAACATTTGATTTTACATCTCCCAATCAAGACAAGATTTGGGGGCTGGGTACGACGAGCCGATAAATCTGCCTCTACAGTTTTGCTTAACTCACGTTCTTCGATATTTTGCTTTATTATGGTATGCTATGAACATGTTTATTGGGCTTGTAAGGACAATTTCATATGTCTTTTCTCATTAGCTAGAATGGTTTGGTACTATGTTTCTTACCTTAACGATCTTCATCCTATCTGGTTCTAAATGAGTAACAACTCAAGAAGAAAGTGGAATGTTCTTTGTTGGAACGTTCGCGGTTTTAATTCTGCGGCAAGGTGGAGAGGCTTCAAGCAAAAAGTGATAGAGAGCTAATGTGCAGTCGCTTGCTTTCAAGAAACAAAATGTGAATCTTATGACTTAAAGGGGATTAGATCCTTATGCCCTAAGCAGCTTGACAGTTTTACTTTTGCTCCTTCTGCGGGAGCTTGTGCGGGCTTCTAGTCATTTGGAAGTCTTCTATTTTCCATGGAGAATTGCTGCATGCACAGTCTTTTGGTCTTATTGTCAGATTCACTTCTAAACATGGTGCTGACTCTTAGACTTCGGTTAATGTTTATGGGCCATGCCAAGGGGAGTCAAGGGATATGTTTGTTAATTGGCTCTATAACCTTAGCATTCCTCTTGATGAAAACTGGCTGTTGTTGGGTGACTTCAACTTCATCCGATCAACTGACAACAGAAATTTACCTGGGGGTGACATTAATGATATGTTCATTTTTAATGACATAATTGGGCACATCGGCCTGTTTGAATTTCCTATTAAGGGCGGAACATACACTTGGTCTAGTATGCTAGATAATCCGCTCATGGAGCAGTTGGATTGGTTCTTTACCTCAACAAACTGGATTACCTGTTACCCGATCATCGAAGTTTTGCCTTTAGCTAGGACTGCGTCTGACAATGTTCCACGTGTGGTGGTCATTATCACATACATCCCAAAATCAAACATATTTAGGTTCGAAAACTATCGGACCAAGGTCGATGGATTCTTGGAGTGTGTCTCCAACTCTAGGAAGAAGCCATCCTTCAAAGCTGATCCTGTTGTAGTTCTCGCTCACAAGCTTAAAACTCTGAGACATGATCTAAAAAAATGGAAGTTGGGTATCTCAAAGATGAAACTTGCCATTGAGAAATGCAATAAAGTTGTTGGCTGGTTAGATATCCTCGAGGAAAATAGGCCTCTATATAGGCAGGACTTCAACTTCAGGAAGATAGTTAAATCTCACTTGGAACACCTTTTGCACCTTAAGTTGTTGTACTGGAAAAAACGATGCACTATTTGTTTTATCAGAGTTGGGGAAAAACACTAAATTTTTCCATGCTATGGCCTCGGAGAGATATAGAAGGAACTCCATAGCTAATCTCAATGACACAGTGATTTTGGAACATATCCACATGGAAGGAGTTATTTAGTCTTCTTTTAGAGATCAATTGGGCACAGCAAATGGCATCAATATGGGTTTTGACGTGTCGTCTCTAATGACCCCCATTCAAGGGTTAAACGGGCTCACAAAACCATTCACTCAAGAAGAAATGGTAGTTAAGCACACGCCAATTGATAAAGCTCCTGGTCCATATGGCTTCAATGGTCTCTTCCTCAAGAAATGTTGGCACATAGTATGTCAGGATTTTTATAAACTTTCCCAAGTTTTTTGTTATGGAAAGGCAAAGTTGGAGAGTATAAAAGGATCCTGCATTACTCTAGTCCCTAAGAAAAACTTGATAACCCACAAGTATAGGGGATCGCAACAGTTTTCAAAGGTAGAGTATTCAACCCAAATTTATTGATTCGACTCAAGGGGAAGCGAAAGAATATTCTCAAGTATTAGCAGCTGAGTTGTCAATTCAACCACACCTAAAAGATTTAGTGTCTGCAGCAAAGTATTAGTAGCAAGGTGGTATGGTAGCAGCAGTAGCAATAGTAACCAGTAGCAGCAAAGTAACAGCAGTAGCAACAGAGTAACAGTAGCAGCAGCAACAGTAGTAGCGGCAAAGTAACATAGCAAGGACCAGTAGTAAAAGACTCGTAGGCATTGGATCGGTGATGGATGATTATGCGGGATGTGATTCACCATGTAACAGCTATAACACGGAGAGATATGTAACTAGCCCCTATTCGTCAATCTAATGTAGGCATGTATTCCGTATGTAGTCATACGTGCTTATGGAAAAGAACTTGCATGACATCTATTGTCCATCCCTCCCATGGCAGCAGGGTCCTAATGGAAACTACGGGATATTAAGGTTCTCCTTTTAATAAAGAACCGGACCAACGCATTAACACTTGGTGAATACATGAACTCCTCATACTATGGTCATCTCTGGGAGTGGTTCCGGCTATTGTCACTCCGGGGTTGCCGGGTCATAACACATAGTAGTTGACTACAACTTGCAAGATAGGATCCAAAACACACATATATTGGTGATAACATTATATGTTCAGATCTGAAATCATGGCACTCGGGCCCTAGTGACAAGCATTAAGCATGGCAAAGTAGTAGCAACATCAATCTCAAAACATAGTGGATACTAGGAATCAATCCCCGTCAAGACTAACTCGATTACATGATAGATCTCATCCAACTCATCACTGTCCAGCAAGCCTACGATGAGATTACTCACGAACGGTGAAGAGCATCATGGAATTGGCGATGAAGGAAGGTTCATGATGACGATGGCGACGATTTCCTCTCTCCGGAGCCCAAATCGGACTCCGGATTTTCCCTCCAGATGAAGAATAGGAGGTGGCGGCGCCTCCGTATCATAAAACGCGATGAACTCTTCTCTTTTATTTTTTTCCGGGCGAGACGGACTAAATAGAGCTCAGTTTGGAGGCGGTGGAGCTCTGTGGGCCCCACAAGCCTGGTAGGTGAGGCCTGGGGGGGTGGCCGCGCCACCTGGGCTTGTGGCCCACTGGCTCACCTCCTCCGGTGGATCTTTGTGCAGGTATTTTTTATTAATTCTAGAAAAAAAATTCTATAAATTTTTAGGTCATTCCGAGAACTTTTATGTGTGCACGAAAACAACACCATGGCAATTCTGCTGAAAACAACGTTAGTCCGGGTTAGTTCCATTCAAATCATGCAAATTAGAGTCCAAAACAAGGTCAAAAGAGTTCGGAAAAGTAGATAGGACGGAGGCGTATCAACTCCCCCAAGCTTAAAGCCTTGCTTGTCCTCAAGCAATTCAGTTGACAAACTGAAAGAGACAAAAGAAAAACTTTGACGAACTCTGTTTGATCTTGTTGTTGCACTATGTCTAACTCATATCCAGAGTTTTAGCAAAATCACAAGCAAACCATATAAGAAAATGACATCAAGGTCTCACGGTAAACTCATATCAATTGCATAATCAAGTAGCGAACAAATAATAATAAGTCTCAAACGTCAAAACTTCAATCAAAACAACATGAAGCAGTACGAATAGATGGTATCTTGCTAGCTCTATCTGAGACTGCAAAACATAAATGCATAGCACCTTCAAAGACCAAGGGCTGACTAAACATTGTAATTCATGGAAAAGAAAATCCAGTCACAGTCATACTCAACACAGTTAAAAGCAAAGCATAAAAATGATAGAGGTGCTCTCTAATTGGTACTTTTGTAAGAGGAGGATGACTCAACATGAACTTAAATAGATAGGCCCTTCGCAGAGGGAAGCATTGATTTGCAGAGGTGCCAGAGCTCACGCTTTGAAAACAGAGATAATAATTTTGGGTGGCATGCTTTCATTGTCAACGCAATGACTAAGAGTTCTCAACATCTTCCACGCTACACATGCTATAGGCGGTTCCCAAACAGAAAAGTAAAGTTTTGACTCCCCCACCACCAATCAATCACACTCCACGGCTAGCCGAATCCTCGGGTACCGTCCATACCAACATCAATCCTGGGGGAGTTTTGTTTGCAATAATCTTTTTGATTTGAGCATGGAACTGGGAATTCCAATTACCGGCCCCTTTCTCGTGAACGATAGTGAATAAACACATATCGAGGATAACACGCCTATCATGGAAGATACTGATAGCCCCCTGTCACCACATGAGCGGTTCGGGCATGCAAAACAGATTATTTCTTGAAGATTGAGAGAGTGGCACATGCAAACTTACTTGGAACGGCAGGTAGATACCGCACATAGGTAGGTATGGTGGACTCATATGTAATAAATTTGGGTTTATGGAAGTGGATGTACAAGCTGTATTCCCGCTTAGTACAAGTGAGGGCTAGCAAAAGTCTGGGAAGCAACCAACTAGAGAGCGACAACAGTCATCAAAATGCATTGAGATTAACTAACATGGAGTGCAAGCATGAGTAGGACATAAATCACCATGAACATGAATATCATAGAGGCTATGTTGATTTTGTTTCAACTACATGCGTAAACATGCGCCAAGTCAAGCCACTTGAATCATTCAAAGGAGGATACCATCCTATCATATAAACATCATAGTCATGTGAAAATTCATGTGGGCAACCAAGACAGACCATTATAAGGTCCTAGCTAATTCAACATGGCATAAGCAACTATGATCTCTAAGTTGTCATTGCAAACATGTTTCTCTCACAAAAAAATCTGAAC